>NC_063169.1:28367038-28667038 GCF_023159225.1 Perognathus longimembris pacificus | reverse complement strand
AACAAATGTGTCTAAGAAAAACTCCAAAAGGTTTTAATATACAGCACGTGATATAAGTACAATGATGTACAACCAGTGTGTTATTCTTTATGTCTATCTATGCTAAGAGTCAAGTGTACATCTAATCCTGACAATTCTTTGGTATACACTAAGATTTTGCTTCTCCATTTTTTTTTTCTTTTTTCGCTGTGCTCTCATAAACTCTTTAAGATCAAGGGACCAGAGTCATTTTGAAATAACTGCACAGGTGTGACTATTAACCTAAATTTTCTGGAGCCAAAATTAACATCTTGCTTTATAGGATACAGGTTGACATGTGTGCTATCTGAGTGGACCGTGGCAGTCTATGGCTACAGAAAGCTGCCTCCACAGTAGGCTCCCAAACTGGGAGTTGTTTGTGACTCAGAAACTGCCCTGGCTGCTACAGAGAGCAGACTTGGTTGGCCTTCAATCTGTGTGGATTTTGTGACTAGAAAGATGGTTAAAGGCCCAAGCCTTCTAAAATCTGTTTAAAAATGCCCTTAACCAGTCTGTGTAGAAATTTACAGGCAACAAGCAGGAAATGTGACAGCCTATCCAGGGAACTCTACTACAGAATTATCCAGATGCAAACCATCTCTCCTGCTGGCCTGCTAATTTGGGATGGAAGACACAGCCACTTCAGATCCACTGAAGCTGAGACTTTTATTGTTATTCATTTGTTTTCTCTTTCACGTGCCAGTAAGGTAAGGTTAAATAATATGATTAGATTTAATGGCACATGGACCCCATTCAGTCTGCTGTTCTTTAACTGTTACAGCAAAACTCTGGCAACTACTTGGTGGTCAACTTACAGGTAAACTCTACTCCTTTTGTTCTCCTGTTGCTTTAATTGGAAATAAAAAGGGCTTTTATGGCTAAGACTCTTTGGATAGTTCAAAGCCAGCCCAGGCAGAGAAAAATAAAAATCCCTTTTGGTCATATTTTGGGTCCTTATTATTTTACTAGTCAGAAATTACAGGTTAAGACTTCTCATTTACATACTTTGTATGATTTTCAAAATTTCTGGGAGATATTAATTGGCTTCTCCCTTATCTTAAATTGTCCACAGCTGAATTAAAACCCTTATTTGATCTATTAAAGGGGGACCCTGACCCTACATCTCCCAGAGAAATGACAACTAAAGCAGCCAAAGCCTTGAGCATAGTAAATTCTGCCATTTCTTCCCAACATGTAAATTATAGATTACTCAGCCCCTTGGGAAGCTTATATTTTAACTACACCTCATTCTCCAACAGTGGTCCTCTGGCAGAAGGGACCCCTTTTGTGGCTTTCCTTGCCTGCTACTCCTTCAAAAATATTAATTCCTTATTATGAATTGGTAGCCACCTTAGTCCATATGTGCCGTGTGGAATCTTGTAAGTATCTTGGACGAGATCCACAGGTTATTTACATACCCTACACTTTGCAGCAGCAAGAATGGCTTTATATTCATTGTGATTCCTGGGCCATTGCTTGGGCCAATTTTGTGGGCACAATTTCACATCATTATCCCTCTAACAAGTTACTTCATTTCGCCTCTTCTTACACTTTTATATTTCCTCAGATTGTATCTTTATCTCCTCTTTCTATGGCTGCCTTGGTGTTTACAGACGGATCCTCTAATGGAACAGCAGCTCTTACTATTGATGGTGAAACTAGATCTTGGGACACTGGGCTTTCTTCTGCCCAGGAAGTTGAACTTCAAGCGGTTTTAGAGGCCCTTACTCTTTTACCTACTAAAGCCTTTAATTTATATTCAGATAGTCATTATGTTATTCGAGCCCTTCAGGTCATTGAAACTGTCCCTTTTATTGGTACAGCTAATTCCACTATCCAAACTCTTTTTCGCCAGATACAACTTCTTCTTCGCTCTCGCACCTGTCCGTGTTTTTTTGGATTTATACGTGCTCATACTAAGCTTCCTGGACCATTAAGTGAGGGCAATGCTGTTACGGATGAGGCTACCCAAATTTTTCTTTCTCAAATTGACTTGGCAAAGCAATCACATGCTGCCCACCATCAAAACAGTCGTGCCTTACGTCAGCAATTTCATATTACTCGTGAGGCAGCTCGTCAAATTGTAAAAACTTGTCCCAACTGTGCTACCTTCCTGCCTGTGCCCTCCAATGGGATTAATCCTCGAGGCTTAGTGGCTAACCATGTGTGGCAAATGGATGTTACCCACGTCCCCTCTTTTGGACAGCTCCGCTTTGTCCATGTTACAATAGACACTTACTCTAATTTTATTATAGCTACTCCTCTTAGCGGGGAAGCTGGCAAACATTGTATCTCCCGTGCCTTACGCTGCTTTGCTACTATGGGACTTCCTAAACATATTAAAACTGATAATGGTCCGGGATATGTTGGACGAGCTTTTCAAACTTTTTACAAATCTTACCAAATTGTTCACTCTACAGGAATCCCCTATAATCCTCATGGTCAAGGAATTGTCGAACGGGCCAACGGTTTGTTAAAACACCAAATTTCTAAATTAAAAGGGGGGGAACTATACCCCTTCTCTCCTGTTAATATACTTTCTCATGCTTTATTCGTACTAAATTTTTTAAATTTGGATTGCAATGGCCACTCCGCAGCACAGCGATTCTGGGAAAAGAGAGAGCAAAGAGCTTTTGCTCAAGTTAAGTGGAAAGATCCTTTAACAAGTGCTTGGCACGGGCCCGATCCGGTATTGACATGGGGTCGAGGACATGTCTGTGTTTTTTCACAGGATGAAAATGATGCCCGCTGGCTACCTGAGCGTTGTGTTCGGATTGTGGAAACTCATCAGAACAGTACAAGCGCTGACCCACTGGGCTTATGTGCCAGATCCACCGATTGTGCACCCTGCGACCTGGGAGGAAGCTGAGGTGTTCGTCCATGTCAACAGATCAGCGTACGGTACAGCTCCAGACCCTTTTGTCCAACACGTTAAAATGGGAGATTTTGCAGCTTCTGGCATTGGAACCCCTTTATGCTTTACAACTGACTCCAACAGTTATATTCCAGGCTGTACTGTGATGCAATCCATAAACTATAGAATTTGGATTCCTGATAAAAGTCAAGTGTATAGTATACAAATGACTTCATTGCCTACTGGGTTCCCTGTAAGTGCCAATTCTACCTCATCCTTCATGATACCTCGCTGCATCAACTCCTCTCAAATTGTAGAATCCACGGGAGAACTGCACCCCATAAAGTGTAGACATGATCACCCTTTTATAACCAATATTTCAGGAACTAATTCTCAGCTGACAGACTGGTCCGGAGCTAATCTCACCAATAAGTTCAACCCAGGTCTGTGGTGGATGAATGGGCGCCCTCAACGTCATGTCTGGATGTTAGTGGCTGCTCTGAATAATATCTCCTGGCCCACTTCTACTTCTTTAAAAAATATTATGAGTTGTGTAACACCCCCTTATGCTATTATGTATGGACCTTTTAATATTTCTATAGGAGCCATGTATTTCAATGTTACTTGCACTAACTGTTCTTTTACAAATTGCTTGTATAGTGGCCTTACTGATTCTGCAATTGTTATTAAGCAACCACCATTTGTTATGCTTCCTGTAAACTTATCTGAGGCTTGGTATGAAGAAACAGGTATCCAAGTGTTAAAACATTTAAAAGAACTTATGCGCCCTAGACGATTTGTAGGGCTACTAATAGCAGGAATTTTAGCCTTTATTTCCTTAGCTGCCTCTGCTGCAGCGGCCACTGTGGCTCTAACACAAAATGTGCAGACAGCTCACTATGTTAATCAGCTTGCTCATAATACCACGCAAGCCCTGCACTTTCAAGGCAGGATTGATGATAAAGTAGAACAAAAATTAGAAGCATTGTATGAATCTGTGCTGTCACTGGGAGAACAAATTCGTGCCTTACAAACTTTGCAATGGGTGTGCTGTCATGCTGGGTTTGACTTTATTTGTGTGACCCTCCATAAGTATAATGGGTCGAGCTATTCTTGGGAACAAGTTGTAGCACATCTAAATGGTATTTGGCACCATAATAACTTGTCCTTAGGTCTCTTTCAACTCCATAGACAAATAGCCGGACTAGAACAAGCTCCGCCTTTGGACTCTAAAGTGGCAGAAACAGCAAAAGAACTGTTTGAACAACTTCAACAGTATGTCCCTTCCTTAACTAATGTTAAGGGGCCACTAATGACATTGCTCGGCCCAGGGATACTTTTGCTGATGGCTTGCCTATGCCTTCCTTGCATTGTACGCATGTTGCAAAACTCTTTCATGAGTTTAGCCAGCCAGCTGCATAAGGTCAAGCTCCAAGTAAATGAATTTCCCCCGAGAGGAACCGCAGCCAGAGACGGGTATGAGGCGGTGCCAGCCTTAGACCGACCTAAGACAGGGCCTTCAGCACTGCTCTGAAGTTGTTCCCCAAGACGGGTAAGGCGGGCTGGGGCACCCACCCCACCTAAGACAGGCGGGTTCGCTTCTTTTAATAAAAAGACGGGGGAACTGTCGGTAGCCGAGCTAGCAGCTAAGCTCATCCTGACCTCTGGCTGTGCTGTTATCACAAGGAATGTGGTAAGATTTGGCTTAATTGACAGCCAGCACTTACCAAGATGTTTTACTGTGTCCATAGGCGCCTGGTTTATGTTTACCATTCAGCCTTGTCTTGTTTTATTGCCTCCTGTTATTTACCGACCTAAAAGCTTTCTTATTTTCTTAAACTTTGGTAACCCTATGCCTTTCCCTGGTTCCCAAACTGCATAAAAGCTGGATGTTAAGAATAAATGGGGCTGCAGTCTTGAGTTTCAATCTCAAGGTGCAGACCTCCCGTACCCCATCTTTGTCTCTTGTCTTTTTTCTCTTGCCTTATTTTTCCTTTTCCGTATCCCTGCCGCCCCTCAGTCAGGATTTCTGTTCCCCTGCCGGCTGGCCCGGCAGGGGGGATTTGTAGAGAAAGGAAGACATATGGAACTGGGAGATAGCAAAGGAAGGGGTGGCATTGTAGAAAAGAAATGTACTCATTACCTAACTCATGAAATGATAAACCATCTGTATGTCATCTTTATAATGACAATTGAAAAATAACAGTAGCGGCTGGGCACTGGTGGCTCACACCTATAATCCTAACCACTCAGGAGGCTGAGATCTGAAGATCACTGTTCAAAGCCAACCCAGGCAGAAAAGTTCCCATGAGACTCCTATCTCCAATTAACCACTCAGCGAAAAGCACATGTGCTGTGCGAGGGAGGTGGGGAGAGAGAGAGAGAGAGAGAGAGTGCTGTGGCTCAAAGTGATAGAGCATTTATTAGCCTTTGAACAAAAGAGCTCAGGAACAGTGCCCAAGACCTGTGTTCAAAAAAAATAAGTAATAGGGCTGGGGATATGGCCTAGTGGCAAGAGTGCCTGCCTCATATACATGAGGCCCTGGGTTTGATTCCCCAGCACCACATATACAGAAAATGGCCAGAAGGGGCGCTGTGGCTTAAGTGGCAGAATGCTAGCCTTGAGCAAAAAGAAGCCAGGGACAGTGCTCAGGCCCTGAGTCCAAACCCCAGGACTGGCCAAAAAATAAAAATAAATAATAAAAAATTAATAAATAATAAAAATATAAGTAGAAGTAGCAAAACAAATGGTATATGAGAACTCTTTTTACTTTCTGTTCAACTTTGCTATACATATAAACTTGCTCTGAAAGATAAAGCTTATTGTTTTGTCAAGTCAAAAATCAGAGAAAATAGTGTAGAATACATGTATTTGTATTATGGTGAGTTCTTTTCACAGGATAGAATTATGGATGGTTTCATTTTGTTTCTCCTTTTATATGACCATATTTGAATGTAGTGAGTTTTACGGCATCTTTTAAGAAACTTCTAAAGGTCTAACTTGTGGGTGTTCTTTGGCGAGGAGGGGTGGAAGGGTGTCTTCCTTTCTGCCTGACTATTTTTTATAATTATTTTGCTGGTACTAAACTTTAAACTCAAGGCCCGAAGCACATCCAGATGACTTGCTCACTTGGCTGGCACTCTACGACCTGAACCACTCTTCCAGTCTGGCTTTTGCCCGTTAGTTTTGTGGACTATGCTGCCCAAGGTACCTTTAAACTGAGATGCTCTGGATCTTGGCCTGAGTACCTAGTGTTACAGGTGTGAATCACCTAGCCCAACATTGTTTTTCACTGAGACATAAAGTATGATGATACTCCTTCCTCCAATCTATTGTACCAGTCTCTTTTATATATGTTAATGAGTCAATGACAAAATTCTGTAAGCATTTGTATTGGAGTAAAGACAGAATCCATAAAGAAACTAATTTTGCACCGATGCACTCACTTTTCTATCCTCAATAGTGAAGGAAAAATACTAGCAAATTAGAGAGATTCTTGAAAATGAATGTTGGCCATTGTTGGATAAAATGAAATGCTGATGATATCTCTGAGATCAAGAAGAAAAGTATGGAATCAAGATGTATCACACTCATAAGCTGCTTTTAAATGACATCTCCTGGGCTGGGGATATAGCCTAGTGGCAAGAGTGCCTGCCTCGGATACATGAGGCCCTAGGTTCGATTCCCCAGCACCACATATACAGAAAAACGGCCAGAAGTGGTGCTGTAGCTCAAGTGGCAGAGTGCTAGCCTTGAGCAAAAAGAAGCCAGGGACAGTGCTCAGGCCCTGAGTCCAAGGCCCAGGACTGCCCCCCCCCCCAAAAAAATGACATCTCCTTTCTACAACTATTTAAAGGTTTATTTATTTTTCATTTAAAATAGAATGTCATAAAATGGGGAAGCCAGGGACTGTGCAGTGTCTGAGAGCATGGCCTCCCCCATCAGACTGTCAGCATGGCATTGACTCTTCAGTGCTTCAGCATGTGGCCCTGATTAGGCTACTTTGTTCATAATTTTCTATTTTTTTAACTATAAAAAGAAAATAAGCCAGGTGTCTGTGGCTCACACCTGTAATCCTAGCTATCAAGATGCTGAGATCTGAGGATCCCAGTTCAAAGCCAGCCAGGGCAGGAAAGTCTGTGAGACTCTTATCTCCAATTAACCAGCAGAAAACCAAAAGTGGCACTGTGGCTCAAGGGTTAAGAGTGTTAGCCTTGAGCTGAGGAGCTCAGGGACAGCACCCAGGCCCAGAGTTCAAGTCTCCCAACCAACAACAAAAAAAAAGAGAGAGAAAAATAATAATGTAATGACATATTTATATGTTTGTCATGTAACAATAAAAAATGTATACAAAGCAACTATTTAAGCACCTTACCTGTGGTAAGAAATTATCACTAAAGTGTAAACAATTAAAACTTTGAGTCATGTCCTAGAACTACATTTATTTATACAGCTCTTTGATTATGTTTTCCTGTGATTCAATTATATTTTTCATTATCACGCCAAATGTGGTGTGATAATGGTGACTATCTTTCTTGTTTGCTTCAATTTTTTGTTTGTTTAAGTGATGTGTGTGTGTGTGTGTGTGTGTGTGAGAGAGAGAGAGAGAGAGAGAGAGAGAGAGAGAGTCCTAGGCCTTGAATCCAGGGCATGAGCTTTTGTGCTCAAGGCTATCGTTCTACCACTTAAGCTACAGCTCCACTTCTGGCTTTATGATGGTTAATTGGGGAGAAGAGTCTCATGGACTTTCCTGCCCGGGCTGGGTTCAAAATAAAATCCTTTGATCTCAACCACCTGAGTAACTAGCATTTCAGGTGCAAGTCACCAGCACCCAGCTGACTATCTTTTGAGTACAAATTTACAATATTCTTAATCTAGTTGAGTAAATATTTAAAGTTTTTTTTAACTTAGCCAAGGGATTAGGCATTATGGCTTCTACCTTCAATCCCACCTACTCAAGAGGCACAGAGTAGGAGAATCACCGTTTGAAGCCAACCTAGACACAAAAATAGAAAGAGTCCATCTCAAGAATATGGAGGTACAAACCTGCAATATCAGATACATGAGAGACGTAGGTAAAAGGATTGTGGTCTAGATTAGCCTCAGGTGAAACTTAAGACCAATATTTTTAAAAAAAAAAATAAAGCCAAAAGGACCAGAACCAAGCACAGATAGTCTCTAGCTACTCAGGAAGCTGAGGTCCAAGAATCACAGTTTGAACTAGCCTGGGAAGAAAATTTCACTCATCTCCATCTACAAAATAACTTCCAAAAGCTGGGTCGGGGCTAGAACACCAACAGAGTAAGCCAACTGAGCAAGTGGGAGAAGTAAGAGGCCCTGCTTCAAACTCAAGTACTGAGTAAAAAAATTAGATGAAGAGTAAGAATAAAATATGAATTTAAATACTAAACTTTGTGCAAAATAAATTCAAGAGAGAAATTTAGGCTAGAAGAAAATTTTTCTCAATGAAAATTAAAGTGGCTTGTGACTCATAGTGTTATGCCTAGATCTCCGGTCCCCAAAGACCACCAAGGAGCCGATACCGATGCAAACTCATGAGAGTCATTTTTTTTTTCAAATTTTTATTATCAAACTGATGTACAGAGAGGTTACAGTTTCATATGTTAGGCATTGCATACATTACTTGTACTGTTTGTTACCTCGTCCCTCATACCCCCTTCCCTCCTCCCCCTTTCCCTTTCCCCCCATGAGGTGTTCAGTTCACTTAGACCAAACAGTTTTGCAAGTATTGCTTTTGTAGTTGTTTTTCTTTTTTCACCCTGTGTCTCTCAATTTTGGTACTCCCTTTCAATTTCCTAGTTCTAATACCAGTATACATGGTTTCCAATATACTCAGATAAGATTACAGAGATAGTGTAGGTATAACCACAGGAAGGTGATACAAGAACATCATCAATAATAGAAGCTACAGATACACATGGGACATTGAAAGTAGTTACAACTGTGATATAACAATCATTTCCATAACATGGAGTTCATTTCACTTAGCATCATCTTAAGTGATCATAAGGGTATAGCTATTGGGCTCTTGTGATCCTTTGCTGTGACTTGCCTAAACCTGTACTAATTATTCCCAATAAAAGAATACAAACAAAATCACAGTAAAGTCACCAGCACAACAATGTTCACCGCAGCACAATTTGTCATAGCGAGAATCTGGAACCAACCCAGATGCCCCTCAGTAGACGAATGGATCAGGAAAATGTGGTATGTATACACAATGGAATATTATGCCCCTATCAGAAAGAATGACATTGCCCCATTTGTAAGGAAATGGAAGGACTTGGAAAAAATTATACTAAGTGAAGTGAGCCAGACCCAAAGAAATATGAGAGTCTTTATTGCAAGCTCGAGCCTGGACTCCCAACTGTCACTGATGCAGCAGATCTGGATTGAGAGTCCCGAACCTCAGATAGGCAGGGTTTTCATTGTGATTACAACAGGGGCAGGGTATTTCCAACTTGGCAGATACTTGATTGGATGGCATTTAGCAAGCAAGTCTTGTCCTATTTCTATTGGCTATCTACCCTTTCAGTTATCTATTTTGGCTTTGATAGCGGGAACTGGCCTCGATATCAGGAATTGACAACAGGTGGTCACATAGCACTGATGCAGGGGTTTAGTACAGGGGGTAGAGCAAGTCACAAATGGGTTAAGCAAGCCGTTTACAGAAGCAGAATATTGCGGTCAGGCTGACCTAGTACCAACTTTATTTGAACAATTGCGACCATGTTTCCCCATTACCACTAAGCAAGCTTGAGCGGGCTAAAACAATCCAGTACTCAGTCATAAGTAAACCAACCCAACAGTTACCATGGCATTTCTACTACTATTATGGTTATTTCTATAGTCTATTAGTATGATCATTTTTACTGTCTGTTACCATGGTTGCTACCCAGGTACAGAGGGGAACAAGGGCTCCCTATATTTTAAATGTCAAACTACAAGAAACTAGTCTCACGGGTGGGGGTGCAGCCCTGTAGCATGGAGTCATCACCAGGGTTTATAAACTGATACAATTTTAACACTAAAACATATTTAGTTACTGCAGTTTTCAGGTCAGCCCTAACAATAGGGCTATATGATCAAAGGTACAGTCTTGACAATTTTAGGGTTTAGAAGTTGGAGGACCTAGATATTAGAGGGAGAGAGTGTGTTTGTATGTTGCTTAGATTTGTTCTGTTTTTTTTGGAGATGAAGACTTATTCTGTAGCCAAGTTGACTTGCCTTGAACTTCAGATTGTTGAGATAACAGACAAATGCCACTATATCTGGTTTTATTTAAATAAATATTATTGTCTGATTTTAATATTTAAGTTTCAAGGACAATTCCATGCCAAGCCTTCTCCATATAAACTAAAGTTATTGAAATATTTCCCTTTAAGTGACAAAATATTCTGCTTTCGCCTTTTCTATTTTGTTTGGATTTGGTGTGGTTTGGTTGGGTATTTTGACTTTGGACTGTAATGGTGTCTGAAGGGGGGAGTGGGAATCCCCCATCCCTCCAAGAGTCCACCACTCAAATAAAAAGATGGATTTATTGGGGAGGTTCCAGATGGACCAGTCCCAGGTTTCAGAAAAACATATAACACAAAACAGGACAGTGGCACAGAGACTTACTTCTGGAGGATTTCCAAGTACCAACAAACCAATTCAGCTCCAATGGAGAGCTGAATTGGGATGCCATGGGGACAAGAGATACAAGATCGAACATGTGACATGGCATAATGGTGCCTGAGCTAGCCTGCCCCTAAATAGGGTCAGGTCAGGGGGCAGGGTCACAGGAAGCTCCCAGTTCCAAGCACTTGACAGACAAGTTCAGTAACTTGTAGTCCATGTGCCCACCCCTGGGCGGGGGCGGGGGGGCGGGGGAGGGCGCACTATTGTTTAAAAGGAGAGGGAATCTTGCCAGGCTTCTGAGCAGACAGGGCTGGGGAGATCCTGGAGATAGATTCAGCTTCTGCCCTCTTTCACGGGCCAAATCTGACCTCCATATTACACAGACTTTGATCCTCATATCTCAGCCTCCTGAGAAACTAAGACCATACGTGTGAGCCACTTGCACCTGGATTTTAAGTGTAGTCATTAATTCTTTTTTAATTAATTTATTTATTCTCAAAGTGACATACAGAGGGGTTACAGTTTCATATGTAAGGCAGTGAGTACATTTCTTATCAAACCTGTTAACAAAAAAGAAAATAAATTAAAAAAAAACTGTTACCTCCTCCCTCACTCTCCCACTTCTCCCATCCCCAATTCCTCCTTGCTGTTGCATTGGTTTATCTTTTACCCTTTGTCACTCCATTTTGATGTTCTTCTTCCCTTACTCCTGTTGGTGAGGGTTCTCTAGAGGAACAGGCTAAACAAATATACTGAATTGTTATATGTATGGGGAATTTGTTATATTGGCTTTCATCCTGAGAGCCTAAGAACCTAATAGCCTTTCACACAGGCTGTTAGTGAAACAAGAATCTGAAGGCCTCAGAGCAAGAAGGACCAATGCAGCAGCTCCAGCCTGAGGCTGAATATCTGAAAGGCCCTGGAGTCACTAATAGGCCCACATCCAAAGGCTGAATAATCTAGAATCTGGTGCCTATGAGGAATAGCAAGCAGCAAAAAAAATGTATCTTCTCAAAAAGGGGCATCTCCCTTCTCCAGCTTGCCACCTAGGAGCCCAGCATGATACCATTCTCATCCCATACATATCTTTCCCATTCACTTTCCTGACCCCATGCCATACCCTCTAACACCTTTAAAGATACCCAGGACGATACACTGTGAAACAGTGTATATACTCTTCTTGGACAATGTCACCATTCTTTAGGGGTCCCTCAACCCAATCAAGTTAACAGCCCTTTAGCAACCAAGATTAAGCAGCACAAACACTATAATTTAGATCTGAACAAGGCTTGAACAAGATCTGAACAACAGCACCCGATGTGGTGCTGTTAAAAGGTGATAGGAACTTTAGGAGATGGAGGCCAAACAGGAGGTTTGAGCTGATTGAGCCATGGTTTCAATGGGACTATGGAAAATGAACCTTTCCTCTTTCACTTCCTGACCATGCTAGGTCCTCTGCCACACAGTTCCTGCCAGGATGTGCTACCTAACCACTGGTCTAAAAGCAACACATTCAACTGACCAAAGACTGAAATCTACAGAACTGTGAGACTACATAAACCTTTCCTATTTTTTCAGTTGATTGTTCTGGGTATTTTGTTATAGTAGTAGAAGCTGAGTAACACAAGTCCACTTAACAGTAAGACATCCATCTCTTCACAAAGCAACAAGACTCTAAAGCTAAAGTTTTTCATACTCTCCCACCTAAAACACTGAAAAGACTTTCTATTGTAGTAAAAGTCAAACCCAGACTCCTTTCTAAAACTTAAGAGACTCTGATGGGCACTGATGACTCACATCCATAACCTTAGCTACTTAGGAGACTAAGGTCTAAGAATCACAGTTCAAAGCCAGCCTAGGAAGAAAAGTTCATAAGAGTCTTATCTCCAAAAAGCCAGAAGTAGAGCTGTGGCTCAAGTCATACAGTGTTTACCTTAAGCCTTAAACACAAAAGCTCAGGGACAGTGCTTTGGCACTGAGTTTAAGACCCAGGTTTAAAAAATACAAACTTAAGAGACTGCATAATGTGTCTCCTGCCTACTTCTTTTATTGCCATTCATTGTCTCTTATTCATTGGGATCCAGCCACACTGGCTTCATTGCATGGGAACCATTCCCATGGCCTGGACCACTCTTAGCAAGTTCTTCTCATCTTTAGTTTGCAGCTTCAGTGTCACTTCAAACTGACTTTTCCTACACAAAGGATCAAAACCTAGACTTACTTTGCTCTAACTTGTTATTTTCTTAGTTATTTGTTTATTGCTCCTTTCATAATTCTTTTATAAATTAATACTGTTTTTAGTTATTAGTTCTAAATGGAAAAGAAGATTGCTACTCTTACTCACAATTGTACAGCTACCCTGAAAAAATAATTCAGGACACTGAGCTCAATAATTAATAACTTCATAAGTAATAAATTATAGTTGACTCTAGTATAATTTATATATTACATATACTACATTGTTTTATATTATATATTAATAATACATGTTATATACTATATTCTATATTATTATACTATTAACATGTGCTATATATTGTATTCATATATTATATTATAAAATAATATATGAATTATACTCTGTTGTTTTTATTAAGTAGTGTGCAAAGATATTACAATTCCACAAGTCAGATTATAAGTATAATACTTCTTGGACAAAGTCACCTCATACTTTATTTTCCCTCCTATCCTTAACCACAGATACATAATTTATTTTTTACATAGTACATATTGAACAAAATGACTGTATTTACTTACCCTTCCTCCCTCCATTCCTGTATTCCTCCTTTGCCTACCCACTCCCCCTCAAAATCCATGTTTTCATTTCCTAGTATTTGTTCTGATAAATAGTACTTCAGTTGTTCAGAGGAGGTATGTCTTTGGATTCCTCTCTTAAGTCTATTCTCCTTTAGTCAGTTAGCTTGTGTGTCAATGCATTCAGCCCTGTATATGTTACCATGCCTACTTTTTTTTTTGATCCAGCTTCCACATATGAGAGAAAACATGCACGGGTTTCTCTGAGCCTGGCTTACTTCACTTGATATGATTTGTTCTTTGTCCATCCTTTCCTTGCAAATGACATTGTTTAATGGATGAGTACAATTCTGTTGCATATATGTACCACAGTTTCTTGATCTACTCATCTATTGTAGGACATTGGGGCTGTTTCTATAACTTGGCTATTTAATACATATGATATATGTTAAATATAATATGTATGTTATATGCTACATGTAATATATTATATACTCATGTTAAATATATAAATATGTAATGTATAATATATTAAATATAAAATATATTATGTTATATTATATTACTTTAAGTACTATATTATTGATATATTACATAATTTATGAAATTATAATAAATATAATGCATATATTATGTAATAATATATAATCCATTATATTTTATAAGTTGTAAATTGACTAATAATTATAATTGACACTTTGACATTTATAAATTTCCATTATAATTGATCATTATGTAATAACCTGGGGGGGGGAGGGGACGGGAAGCTGTGCCCCATGTTGTCATTGCCATACCTCACTGCGGAGCATAAAAGGGGATCCTGCCCCATGTTGAGGGGACAGCCATGGGATATAAGAGGGCAGGATTTTCGGGGAAAGGAAGAAGAGTTGCAGAGAAAGCAAGGCACCAGGAGGTGCCTTGTGTAGCTGAGTAGTGTGGGGAACCCGGGCCTACAGACAGGAGAGGCCCAAGCCCGGGGCCTTCAGACAGAGGAGGCCAAGGCCCGGCCTGTGGTGCAGAAAGGCCTGACCCGGGCCTGCGGACGGAGGAGGCCCAAGCCCGGACAAGCGTCCCAGGCCCGAGTATGGGCCTGCAGAGAATGGAGGCTGGAGCAGCCTAGCTATGGACCAGAAGGGAGGAAGGGCTGCAGAGCCGAGGCCTCTCGTGAGCCAGAGTCCAGACAGAGAGAAGCAGAGCAGAGCAGAGCCAAGAAGAGCCAGAGGCCTGCTGAGGAGTCCAGAGCCTGAGGCTTGTGGGAAAAGTCCAAAGCCTGGTGCCTGTCGAAGCCAGAGCGGAGGCCCCTGGAGAGCAGAGGCCCACGGAGAGCCACGTGTAAAGTGGAGTCCCTCAGAGAGGGGAGAGGCCTATGAAGAACAGAGGCCTGTGGAGAACAAGAGGCCTGTAGAGAGGCCTGTGGACAGGAGAAGCCTGTGGAAAGGAAGAAAGGAAAGAAACTCTCACTCTGGAGGCTGCAACTGCTCCTAGCCCTGGGGTAGCCCTGGGGCAAGGCAGTTGCAAACTGACTAATAAACCTCATTTGTCACCTTTAACAGTGCTTGGTGGATTTTCTTGCTCCCCAGAATACAACAATTATAGTTATCCTGACTAGATGAACTATCCAAACAATTAGGTACCATGCTACACATCAAATGTATTTCCACTGGCTAAGCCAGTGGAAATCCAGGTTATTGCAATGCCATTCTACTTTCACGCTCATGTTGGCCTTTTCTCTGCTGCCATCAATCAATTCTCCAAAGTATAGCCAGGGAAATTTTTGAAGTACAAATTGGATAATTGTATATGTTCTGTTAAGTGTTATTTAAGATATTCTCATGCTAATAAGATAAAATAATGTCTGGCAGGCACCAGTGTCTCATGCTTATTACAAGCTACTCTGAAGATTGAGATCTGAGAATTATGGCTCAAAGCTACCCCAGGCAGGAAAAGCCCACAAGACTTTTATCTCCAATTAACCACAAAAAAAAAAAAAACAGAACTGGAGCTGTGCCTCTATTGGTACAACATAAGCCTTTAGCTCAAGGAGAGCACCCAAGGCCTGAGTTCAAGCCCCAGGACAGCACTAAAAAAGAAAAAAAAAGTAATACTATTTATGTAGAAAATACTCATTGAGATTGCAGTAGATCGAGCTCCATATAGATAGCACCAGGGCAAGTGAGAACTGGACAAGCACCAAGCTGCTCTGCGACTTGTGATGGAAAAACTAAACATAGGCAAAGGCAATCCTAAGGACCTGAGAAGCAAAATGCCATCATATGCATTTTTTATGCAAGCTTGCCAAAAGAAACAACAACAAAAAAAAAAAACCCAGAAACCCACATCAGTCAGTTTCTCAGAGTTTTCTAAGAAGTGCTCAAAGAAGTAGAAAACCATGTCTACTAAAGAGAAAGGGAAATTTGAAGACACGGCCAAAGCCAACAAGGCTTGTCATAAAAGAGAAATGATATTCCCTTTTCCTTCCCTAGTTCTAATACCCGTATAAACAGTATCCAGGGTATTCAGATGAGATACAGTGGTAGCGGGGTTACAACCACAGGAAGGGAATACAAGAGAAACAAAACAGACAAGAAAAAATAAAAACAACAACAAAAAAAGGTATGGTTTCACATGGCATGTTGAAAATAATTACAACAGTGAAAGGGAATATAAAACCGAGAGACAAGGGATAAAAGGACAAACCATTCCAAAAGCAATACTTACAAAACCATTTGGTGTAAACCAACTGCAGAACTGGGGCGGGGGGAGGGGAGGTGGAGAGGGAAAGAGAGAGGGAGAGGTAGGGAAAAACTGAGGGAGGAGGTAACAAGTTGAACAAAAATGTACTCACTGCCTTACACATGAATCTGTAACCCCTCTGTACTTCACTTTGACAGTAAAGAAAAAAGTTTAAAAAAAAAAAGGCATACTGCCCAGGGTTTTTAACTCTATCAAGTGTTCTTACTTTAAAACCTACATCACATTTACTGCAAAAAATACCCTCACCCTTCCTTGGTAAAATATATTGACAGATTTTTCTGTATTGTATACTGCATGTAATAAATGTAACCTGTACAATTTTTAAAAAGAGAGAGAAAGAAATGGAAAGCTACATCCATTCTAAATGGAAAGCAAAAAAGAAGTTCAAGAACCCCAATGTGCCCAAAAGGCTTTCTTTAGTCTTTTTGTTCTGATGGAAGTATTGCTCTAAAACCTAAGACAAACTTCCTGGCCTGTGGATTGGTGATGTTGCAACAAAACCGGGAGAGGTACGGAAACTCACCATTGCTGATGACAAGCAGCCATTGCCTAAAGGCTACTAAGCTGACAGAAAAATAGGAAAAGGATATTGCTGCCTAACAAGCTAGAGGCAAACCTAATGCAGCAATAAACAGCTGTGAAAGCTGAAAAGAATCAGAAAGAAGAGGAAGAAAATGATAAGTTGCTCTAACTCAGTTTTTTTCTTGTGTATTTAACTCAAGGTGTACCAACTCACTCCTTTTAAAGAAAAAAAAATGAAATTTAAGGCTGCGTAGAATTTGTTTTTAAACTGTACAGACTTTTGTGTGTACGTAGTTAACACACTACAAATTGTCTTTATTTTCAATAGCCACTAACCTTGACTCATACAGTATGGAGATTGTAAATTGGCATGGAAATTGAAAGCAGACTCGGTGCACAGCACAAACTAGTCAGATATTGGGACAGTAAATTTTTCATCTTCAGTTGTCTCTGATGAAACTTATATGAAATAATTGTTGTCTGTTAACTGAATACCACTAATTGCAAAAGAGTTATAGCTGTTTTGTTTACAGTCTGATCCTAAATAGATATAACTCCTTTAAAAAAGAGAAAATATGCATTGAGTATATGCCATGTTTGTGCTAATATAATGGCCATAAAGCTATTTTGAGCTACATTCTTTTATCCCAGTTTTGTAGATAAGAAAACTGATGCATGAAAAAACAAAAGGTGTTCTCATAGCTCACAAACACCTCCATGACCCACCCAGGCCATGGCTGTGTTTCTAGCCCCATTTTGTACAGGTTTCCATTTATGTAAAGTGAATCATTATTGGCTCATATTTTACATGCAAAATGCCAGATGTTCCTAATCAGAAGCATAATAGGAATAGACTTCATTTCTTTGGGGCTTAAGAGCCTTTGCACTTTCTTCTGCATGTAGCTTCTCCAGACCTGTCACACCACCTTGTAGTCTTCCCTATGTAGATGTGACTATCATCTACCTTACGGAATCCTACTGAAACCAGTCCTCTTTGGTTTTATCCCATATCATCCTAACTCACAGCCTTCTACTAAATGTCTTCTTTAATTTCACAGTTGGGAATAGTGACTAGGTAAATGCATTGTCTCTTACTAGTCATTTGTGTGGCTCCTTGAATTACTACCTTTTCATCTATACTGACTCATCTCTTTACAATAGCACAAATGCCAGAGAGCACGGTTCATGTCTTACTCTTCATTTTCTGTGCAGCCTCTAGCATGTGCTCTTATACAGGCATGTCACTGGGGGCTTAGTTGATATCTAGTCTTTAGTTTATCTATTGATCATTTTCCCCTTAACTGAGATCCTTGTCGGCAAAGAGTCAGGAAATATCTAGTATTGAACTCCCAAATATTTAACTGTGCAGCATGAATCATGACACATCATCTCCTACCTGAAAGAGCTACTAGTCTACTAATTATAGAGTACAGCTGAAAAAAATCTTACAGCTTTTCTTTTTTACTTAGGATTATTTCCATACAAGTTCTGTCATCAGGGAAGGTAGAAAAACACTCAGCTTGGTTCCCAAAAGCTCTGTTTTGCTGGTGTTTGACACATCATCATATACGTGTCTGCAGTATTTCTGATAACACAGACTGTTTCTATGGTAATTTTAAGTTTATCTAACACGAGTCTCTTGTAGTCTTCATGACTATTTCTCAAATTTATGAAAATTGCATACACTTCAACTTCAAAAATAGTTCAAGTTATTGGGTAGACACTAAGACAATAATTATAAAATAAAATCATGTAACAACATAAAAATACCCTATAAAATTAAGAGTAAAAAAGTGTGAATTCATTGTGGGCTGTGATTACAAATATGGAATTTGTGGAAGGCAATACTGGGTAATACCCAACAATCATAATTCTTACAACCAAGACCATATTCTCTGCAGATATCTATCTTTCTCCAAATGTAATGTCTTATTCTTTTCAGGTGACTATAGCAAAATACCACAGACTAAGAAGATTATGATCCGCAGAATTTTATTTCTCACAGTTATATAGGCTGGGCAGTTCAAGTTCAAGGTAACAGATTTGGTGTCTGATGATGGCCAATTTTGTAGTGCATAGACTGCTGTCTCCTCAATGCTAACCTGATTGCACTTTTGTTTTCAGTTACCAAGGCTTGAAGTTAAGGCCTTGCACTTGCTTGGCTTTACTTGTTTGGCTTGCTTGGTGACCTGATTGCCTCTCAAAAGCTTTGCCTCCCAAAGACATCTCTCTAGGTGCTAGGATTTCAACATATGAGTGTTGGGAAGACATACACTCTCAGATAATAGTTATGTGTTCAATAAAGTCTCGCCTCAGGTTGAAGAATAAGTCACTATGGTATAAACCAAAGGTTCTCTACACAGAAACTTGGGAAGTACCAGAGTCCATCCTATTTCCTTCTCAATGTTCCTCCTTCCGTGTTGGAGATGGCTTCAGTGTGGCACTGTGGCATCTAGTATGTCTCTAAAGCTGTTCAGGTGATTCTCCTATATGTCTAGGATTTAGAATTACTGATTTGAGCCAGTGATTTCCAAAATGGCCAGCCAAGAATCACCTGGAATAGTTGTTAAAAACACTGAACACTGGTAATGCTCACAGGGATTTTGATTCAGAACGCCAGAAGTGGGAACTGACAAGTTTCCAGGTAATTCCAATGAAGCCAGAATGGAATGGCATTGAGATGGCGCTCAGCTCTTTAGGAAATACTCCTCTATGGAAAATTAGTTTCTATGTAACATCTGGATGGGATCAATATACAGAAAAGGGTGGTGTGCAGAACTGTGATCAGGACAGAGGTAACCTGAAGTGAGTTCACATCTGTCCTTCCTATGGCCTCAAAATGTGAGGTAAAGAAATCTTATTTTTCGGGCTGGGGATATAGCCTAGTGGCAAGAGTGCCTGCCTCGGATACATGAGGCCCTAGGTTCGATTCCCCAGCACCACATATGCAGAAAACAGCCAGAAGCGGCGCTGTGGCTCAAGTGGCAGAGTGCTAGCCTTGAGCGGGAAGTAGCCAGGGACAGTGCTCAGGCCCTGAGTCCAAGGCCCAGGACTGGCCAAAAAAAAAAAAAAAAAAAAAGAAATCTTATTTTTCAAGTCATTAGAGATGAGACTTCTGTTGTTTGTTCCTGTAAACATTCTGCCTACTCTTTCTAACACAGAATCTGTTTGTGTATCAAATGATAAAAATATGACTATTTTCCTCATTCTCAATGTGGTTTTTATGCAGCAAATATTTCAAAATAGCCTATTTGAATAAACTTCCAAAATATAAGACAAGGATCATATTTTACCCATTATTCCATTTACATAGCAAAAATACTTTTGTCGTGCCTTTATTTTCCAAAATATTTGTCTAAGAATACTAGACACATGGAGAAGCAATACACCAAGTTTGAGACCCTTCTTTTTAATTTTCAGAGAAAAATGGCTATAGAAAAGCTGCTAGATGAAGGGACCTTTAAACAAAGATACCTGTTTGTTTTCAAGATTTTTAGAACAAAGCAGGAACTCTTAAATGTAATTGATGTAGATTTGAATAGTTTGGGCATGGCCAAGCTCTTCACATTCAATTTGCATTCTTTAACCCACTCACAACCTGAGAAGCAACATTTGGTTGCTTTCCTCTCATAATTTTCTTTCTCTATTCTCCATTAAGTTTCACCAATTTCCTAATATTGCATTTCAATTGTTATCTCCTTTAGAAGCTTTCTTTGATCCTTTTGGTTGGATAAGATGTGCCTCCTCTGTTTTCTTGTGAATTCTGTGGATTTTCTTTATAACCTATGACAGATAGTGTGCACGACTATCCAATCAATTGGATCCTTCTTCAGGAAAGCTTAAGGTCAAGGTCTGAAACTTGTCCATGCTCGTTGACACCCATTGACTCTCAGTCAAACCCCAACTGCCTGTTAGGTGAATTTAAAGAATTTTAGGTTAATCAGTTGATGAATTTAATATGTAAACATGTTTGTTTCTATTATGAGTGTGAATTATAGGAAATAAGTCTACTAAAAACTTCTCTTTGAGGCTATACAGCATGTTCTTGAATATTAGTATGTTGTTAAGCCTTTAAGAAATATGGATGCCTATCAAAATAATCAAGTCAGGAGGTAAATTTTTAATCAATTAATTTGTTTATTGTCAAAGAGATGTACAGAGGGGTTACAGCTTCATACATAAGGCAGTAAGTACATTTCTTATCAAACTTGTAATGTCCTCCCTCATTTTTCTCCCACCTTCCCCCCACCCCAATCCCCCTCTAAGTTGTACAGTTGGTTTGCAGCATATAATTTTGTAAGCATTGCTGTTGCATTGGTTCTCCTAGGAGGTAAATTTTAATATATAAAAATTGATTCTGCATTATTTTTCCTTTAACGATGTAAAAATATAGTGCTCTTCATTTTGCTGATTGGCATACATCTTTAGTCCTTCATTTCAAAAAGAATGAAAGGGTCTAGAGTCCATGATGTGCTGAAATGTGCCTAAAAGAACTTGAGGCAGGAGAATTACTGAATAATATGGTGCAGTCTTCAAACATTTATAATGCTTTAGGATAAAAGAAGCAATAGTATTTTGCTGAAAGGCAAATTTAAGGTGCAATATGTGAACATTTTTACAAATCTGGGTGTCAATGAAATTAATAAAGACATTTTAACATCACAAATACATGATTAACAATAAAAAAAATCAAAGATACCTGTCTGATGTCAAAAAAGTACCTAGTGGGCTGGGGATATAGCCTAGTGGCAAGAGTGCCTGCCTCGGATACACGAGGCCCTAGGTTCGATTCCCCAGCACCACATATACAGAAAACGGCCAGAAGCGGCGCTGTGGCTCAAGTGGCAGAGTGCTAGCCTTGAGCGGGAAGAAGCCAGGGACAGTGCTCAGGCCCTGAGTCCAAGGCCCAGGACTGGCCAAAAAAAAAAAAAAAAAAAGTACCTAGTAACTTGCCATATTAAAAGGCAAAATGGAAGAGTTGGATTTGTATGTTATGAAAATTGCCTTGAACCTACTCCTGGCTTTGACTGGTCTCTATCAAATGAGGGTCCTTTCTGTGCCCCAGGCCCTAAATCTATTTTCTGATGCAAAAGTCCAAATGCTTTTTATTCATCCAATAACCCAACTTCCACTATTATCTTTCCTATTATGACATAAAGATAGTATTATAGAAGATGTCAACTGATGATACTAAGCTTCTAGTCTTCCTGTTGTGCCTTCATTCTAGGGGATGAAAAGTTAAACATCCATGTCCCAGGGACCATTGCTTCTCAGAAAGTGCCTGTGACACTATTTAAGCTAACAGGAGCAGAAGACTTATCTAACCTGAAAGACATTTTACTTTTCTGATTAAGAAAGACCCTTGAAACCTCTTGAACTGAATAACTCCTATGCTGAAAGTCAGGAAAGATGGGGAGATGGAATTTACATGCTTTAAATCATGTAGGAGGAACTATGCTGTTAGATAAACCTAAATTTCATTAAAATAACTTGGTAAAAATGTAGAATTAATTAGTATAATCAATTAGGAGTTAGACGTAAAATATGGTAAGAAAGTGTGCCTTGATCTAATTACTGTTGGGAAGCTGTTAATGATATGTTCATTATTCTGAAACAGATTTCTTCATTTTTAATAGCTATTATCCAAATTCTAATGGGCTTATATCTTATAGCCCTATAAGAGCAGGTCAAGTCATTAAAATCTGTTATGGTAACAGTTTATAGTTAGGAACTTTTTCCTGAAAAGTTTAGCAAGACTGTCTCTCTCACACACATACATACACATACATACACACACATCATGTATATATATATATATATATATGTATATATATATTCATATATACAAAGCTAGTTGCTTTCATAGATATTTACTGTATTGTTTTTATAACTGAGTTAATTTTTTCCAGTATCCACCTCAGAAAATTTCTAGGCTAAAATTATTGTACTTAGATGTTGAAAATTAGAACTTTGTTACTTGCATCATTCTTTTTTTTTTTTTACTGTTGTTAAACAACACAAAATATTTTCTTGTGCAAGTGAACTACTTGGGCCCATGTGTATGAAGAAATGTGATCATTACTAGAATCTTCGAATCTGAAAAAAGAAAGTCAGAACTATTTTCATCTTGCCTATCTGTAAAGGAATAAGATTCTGAACTTAAACAATACAGGTTGTGTATATTCAAGGAACTCCTAATCATAACCTCCTGCCTTCTGCTCTTAGTAACTATCTGAATTCCATTGAGAGAAGACTTGTCTAAGACTTGTCAAGGCTTTTCTAAACTTTGAAGAAGCAATCCAGAAATTGTAAACTTCCATTTGTGCTAAATTTAGTTGAACCTAGTAGCTGTGTAACTCAATCATATTGTCTAGTTCCTACAGAATTGCTCCTACTGAATTTACTGTGCCTAAAATGAAGTCAATAAAATACTGAAAGACTGACAGAGAAACAAACCTAGGATATTGATTGTCTTACCATGAGAATATTATTCATAGTGCGTTACATTCCTGAGAATGGTCTTTATAAAAACACAGACATCAAGAACTTCAGGAATCAGAAAATTTTAATAATTGGTATCACTCTTTTGTGTTTTGTCATATTCCAGTCAAATTTTATTTTTCTGTGTTTCTCTGAGCAATTAGCTGCTACAAGTCTCAAAGGTAAACTGTGACCCAAGAATAGTGAGTGTAGCGTGCCTTCACCTTCATTTTGTGTCCTAAACAAACCTTGATTTCATCTCATTTCTCAACTCTCTTTTACTCTTTTCTGATCCACTCATGCTACTTGCCTTCTGATTCACTCATGCTACTTGCCTTCTGATTTCTGGTTTGCATATTTATAAGAACTTTTAGAATATAAGACAGTATAAAACTGCTAGTGCCCAGGCCTTATAGTATACAAAGGCTTGACTGTGGTAAATCAGTATGTCTGCATACATCTATAAAACCAAATTTTGAGGATAACAAGATGGACCAATGGTCCATTCAAACTTATTAACTTAGTACCCAGGCAAGTGCTTACTTATACTCTAGCAATAAAATAAAAGCAATACTTAAGACCAGCACACATTCAACCAAGAAGTTGAGGTAGATACTGAAAGGAAATTACAGTTCAAGAAAAAGACACAATCTACAAGCAGAACCAAACATCCTTATAAGAATCAAGTCTGGATTACAGGTTTACACTGAATTCAGTCAAGTCTTCACCTTTCCTACCTTTCTGAGGTTCAACTCCAGTAGTCCAAGGCAGCAAGCATCGAAGTCAAATAGAAAACCACAAGAAAGGCTGGCCAACTTCCCTGTTTTCAAATAAGTCACCAGCATAAAGGAGGATGGAACTAATTGGGGAAAATGTCATCATTTAGAATTTCCAATTTGGATGAATGGGATATAGAGGAACTCACATTTTTCACATGATTCTAAAGTATTGAGAAGATAAAATGTGAGGGGAAAAAAAAGAATCAAGTCTGGGAAATAGATATAAATAACATATTGAACTAATACATTTTCCTGGCTTAATAGTTTATGATTTATTTCAACAGCAAAGACTATAACAGATGCTTAACCACTGCTTTTTTAAAAAACTTTTTTTCTTATTTATTGTCAAAGTGATATACAGAGAGGTTACAGTTTCGTACATTAGGCCTTGGGTACATTTCTTGTACTGTTTGTTACCTCCTCCCTCATTCCCCACTCCCCTATCACCCTCTCCCTCTCCCCCCATGAGATGTTCAGTTGGTTTACACCAAATGCTTTTGGAGCCATTTGTCTTTTTATCCTTTGTCTCTCGATTTTGATATGCCCTTTCACTTCATTAGTTCTAATACCAGTGTATACAGTTTCCAGTGTACTCAGATAAGGTAGAGTGATAGTGTGGGTACAACCACAGGAAGGGGATACAAGAGGATCATCAACAATAGAAGCTATGGTTTCACGTGGCATGTTGAAAGTAATTACAACAGTGATATAACAGTCATTTTCATAACATGGAGTTCATTTCACCTAGCATCATCTTATGCATTCATAAGAACATAGCTATTAGGCTCTTGTGTTCTTCTGCTGTGACTAGTCTAAACCTATGCTAATTATTCCCTAGGAGGGAGACCATAGAGTCCATGTTTCTTTGGGTCTGGCTCACTTCACTTAGTATAATTTTTTCCAAGTCCTTCCATTTCCTTACGAATGGGGCAATGTCATTCTTTCTGATATAGGCATAAAATTCCATTGTGTATATGTACCACATTTTCCTGATCTATTTGTCTATGGAGGGGCATCAGGGTTGGTTCCATATTTTAGCTATGACAAATTGTGATGTGATGAACATTGTTGTGCTGGTGGCTTTAGTGTGTTCTTGTTTGTGTTAACCACTGCTTTTGATGAAAAGCACTGACTCCTTACTCAGATCCATAAATTACCCAAAACCCAGCATCTCAACCTCTGATTTGTATCTATATTCTTTGTTCTGAACCATTCTCTACTGCAATTACTTTTCAACAATTCTAAAATTCAGGAAAGATAGACTGTAAGGGCTAACCTGAGAACCTGAGTGACTAAATATAAGTTTTAGTGTTAAAATTATAACAGCTTCTAAACCCTGGTGATGACTCCATGCTAGAGGGCTGCACCACCACCCATGAGACTAGTTTTTTGTAGTTTGACATTTAAAATATAGGGAGCCCTTGTTCCCCTCTGTACCTGGGTAGCAACCATGGTAACAGACAGTAAAAATGATCATAGTCATAGACTATGGAAATAACCATAATAGCAGTGGAAATGCCATGGTAACTGTTGGGTTGGTTTACTTATGATTGAGTATGAGATTGTTTTAGCCCACTCAAGCCTGCTTAGTGGTAGTGGGAAAACATGGTGGCAATTGTTCAAATAAAGTTGGTACTAGGTCAGCTTGACCGCAATATTCTGCTTCTGTAAATGGCTTGCTTAACCCATTTGTGACTTTCTCTATCCCCTGCATTAACCCTTTGCATCAATGCTACAGTGACCACCTGCTGTCAGTTCTTGATAAGGAGGCCAGTTCCCAATATCAAAGCCAAAATAGGTAACTGAATGGGTGGATAGCCAATCAGGGAAACCCACGCTGGAATTTCCCTAGTGTGAGCCAATGGTGTTAAAGGGCAGCTGTTGGCATTGCAGTTTGCAGTTACTTTGTTTTAAAAGTAGCCTGTGAAGATAAGGGAAGGGTCATTCCTCAAGGGGATGGCCCTGGTCCCAGGCAGTCAGCCAGTGATCTCGATGCTTGATGTGAAATTAACTGTGTTATACTTTTGCATTTGGTCAGTCTCATCCTTTGATCCCGGACCCTATCAAGATCTGATGATTTAACATCCTGTGATAGGAGACAAAACTACCCACCATAGGCAGCAATGACTTACTGTCTGACCAGTCATAAGACAATGAGCAGCCAGGCTATTTGTGACCACAAAAACACACTTGTGAGTGGGATAATTTAATAATTATGCATACCTCGCTCCCCTTGCCCCTAGTTCTTCCTCCATCCAAACCTAAAGCAAATATCTGTATGGGGAAGACAGGTTGAAACACACACTGTTCCTATTCATTCAGTGTGCACGTGAAATGTTAATTAAACATTGCTTCCACCAACTGACTTCTACATGTCTTCATTTAAATAGACCTGACATGTCAAATGCTGGAGTTTGGGCCTGAGGCTAACATTTCTATAACAAGACCATAACAACTCAAAAATTGAACAGCTAAAGAATAAAGGCAGAGATCTAGATTCCTTGAGACTGTTCCTTCCGAAGTTGTAGCTGAAAAAGTTGTAAAAGGGAACAGAAGCTATCTCTAATACTTTCTTCAGGGCGAAAGTCCTATTTAACAGGCCAACATGAAAGTAAAGAAAAGAAGAAAATGGTTCCTGCCCCACATATTATTTCTTGTTTTCTTGAGCTATTTATCAGCCAATCAAACTTTGGGCAACCAGGGTTTCTGTGGCTGACCCAAAAGGGTTTGCAAAGAACCATTTATCAGATTTATCAAACCTGTCTCCACCTTCTAATGTGGTTTCATCTACCACACATTCTTTTGTTTATTCTTCTCCAATTAATTGTGGCATTGATGGTTGCTAGTTTCTGTCTCTAGAGAGAACTCTGAGATAGGAAGGACTTTTAATGTAATTTCCTGACCATTTTTTCCAATCTGAACCAAAACCTTTAGCCTTCATTCTATTCTCCACCTCAAATTATGCCAATTAATAATTTGACATTTGACTAGCACAACAGACATTTCTACAAATCTAACTAATAAAAAAAATTAATAGTGTAAAATATGCCTCAAAAAAACCCTCCCATTAGAATTTCTAGATGAACCAGGCACCAGTGGTTTATGCCTATAATCCTAGCTACTTTGGTAGTTGAGGTCTGAGAATTATAATTTGAAGCCAGCCCATGTAGGAAAATCCATGGAACTCTGAGTTTTCATTTCCCCTCTGAACCTTTCTTCCCTGTTCCTCACTTGCTACACACTGAGACTTGGTTCTGCCCAGGAACTTAGGCTCATGAGACATAGACACCAACACTGTGAACTCAGAACACCCAGATAGGCAGCAATCTTTTGTTCCAACAGCACTCTTTCCTGCTTTTGCCTTTTCATTTTCCCACCATTGGCCCGATCTCAAGACATTTTTCCCAAAACCTGGTGGCTTTTGTCAGTGCCACTTGTTCATAAATATCTCAGGCCCAAGAAACCTGTACCTCCAGGTAGGCTGCCTTCAATATCACCAACACCTGTGCTAGTAAAATAGCCACTCATGACAGTTTTCTGGACTGAAACATCTAATAATTTTAAAGACTGTGTCTTTGAGATGTGCATAGGACCAGAAACATATTGTTCTTAAGTCTTGACATTCTCAGCTTTTGAATTAGCTATAATTCCAAAGCATATCTTTCCTAACAGCAGTGAAAATATTTCCCATGCTTTCCACATACCCCTCTCTTCTGAGGTAGGCTTAGCTGATTTGCACCCTTCAAATCTGCTTCTTAAATTGTTCCTTTTCTTTCTGTACATTTTTTTAAGTTCAGAGTGTCTACTCAAAGTTAAATCACTACCACATACATGATTATATAAAAACAGCTTTGTGGCATCCTCTTCCTGCTGCATTGCGGTGTTGGTTTTGAGATCTGTGACTCCGCAAGAGTAAGTAGCTGATAGCAAGATGTCCTCAGGAAATGCCAAAATTGGGTACCCTGCCCCCAGCTTCAAAGCCACGGCTGTTATGCCAGATGGTCAGTTCAAAGACATAAGCCTTTCTGACTACAAAGGGAAGTATGTTGTGTTCTTTTTTTACCCTCTTGACTTCACCTTTGTGTGTCCTACAGAGATAATTGCTTTCAGTGATAGAGTAGAAGAATTTAAGAAACTCAACTGTCAAGTGATTGTTGCTTCTGTGGATTCTCACTTCTGTCATCTGGCATGGATCAACACACCCAAGAAAGAAGGAGGGCTGGGACCCATGAACATTCCCTTGGTTTCAGATCCCAAGCGCACCATTGCTCAGGATTATGGAGTCTTGAAGTCTGATGAAGGTATCTCATTCAGGGGCCTCTTTATCATTGATGATAAGGGAATCCTTCGGCAAATTACTATAAATAACCTTCCTGTTGGCCGCTCTGTGGATGAGATTCTGAGACTAGTTCAGGCTTTCCAGTTCACTGACAAACATAGGGAAGTATGCCCAGCTGGCTGGAAGCCTGGCGGCAATACCATCAAGCCTGATGTTCAGAAGAGCAAAGAATACTTCTCTAAGCAGAAGTGAACACTGGATCATTTGTGTCAGGCTGTAGTAGTCAGCCATAATAACAAAGTCACTCTTCTACTTTTTTCGTGTTTAAAATACAAGATGAGGTGTGGTTCTATACATATCTTCCCTGTAAGGGTTGGGAAGATAAGCCTTAGTTGTGCTGTGGAGCAGGTCATCTGATGTGTATGATGGCCTAGCAGGGGGAACCAATGTCCATTAATCTTTGGTAGTGTCTATTAAACTTTTAACTGAGAAAAAAATAAATAAATAAATAAATAAATAAATAAATAAATAAATAAATAAATAAATAAAAACAGCTTTGTGGGCATTAGTACATTTCACCTGTTGCTACTATTATACCCAGAAGAAAATTTACTGGGGCATTCTCAGGACAAGCCTTATTTAGGACAAGAACATTCTCTGTGGAAGCAAAAGGCAGACCTATCAAAACTATCAGGTATAGCTCAGAATTATTGTACATCTTTCATAAAAAAAAACCCACACTCTGTGGCAATCTTTGGAATCATTGATGTTTCTTAATTTAGCTCCTAAGCAGGCTCCAAACTGATATTGCAATGTGGCAGTTTCAGTAGAACAAAATTTTGTATACAGTATTTTGCATATATAAAAGGAATCTTTGATGAGTGCCTTACATATTTTGTGTAATAATGCCAATCACTGTATACAAAAAGTCAATCATTTCCTGTATACTTAGCACTGAAAATGTAATAAATAATGTTTGAAAGTGTAGGTTCAGATTGGGTTAGGATTTTATTTAAATAAGCATAAACAATCTTTATCTTTTTCCCTCCTTCCCTCCCTTCCTTCCTTTTGTTCATTCCTTTTTACTTTCTTTCCTTCTTTCTTTCCTCTTTGTACCATTACTCCAGCTTGAATTCAGAGCCACAGGCTCTTGCTTAGCATTTTCACTCAAGACTGGCCCACCTCTCACTTCCAGCTTTTTGCTAGTTAATTGGAGCTAAGAGTCTTTCAGATTTGTCTGCCTGGTCTGGCTTTGAATCAATCCTCAATCCTCAGGTCTCAGCCTCCTGAATAGTTACAATTACAGGCATACATCATCAGATCCTGACTGCAACCTACTTTAGGGAAGCATAAAACTTAATGAAAAATGCAGTTTTCCTGACCAGGTTTGTTTAGTGGCAGTTAATTGACAGACTTACTTCATGGTATGACTTCTAAGTTCAAAACATGGTTCGTTGCTACATCTGACAGCACAAGCTTCTTGTACACATAAACAGATTAAAAACTACTCTATCAAAATGAGAAATTAGGTTATTCCTGGAAAAGTATTTCTGGTATCTATCTACAAATGCTATTAAAATGTTTAGAATGCTAGAAAGGCCAGGCACAGGTGTTACAAACAAGCTTTATTTATCTAAAGAAGAAAGTAAGTAGAGATGTACTAGAGATGTCAGCAATAATATACTGACCAGTTCTCACTGCCTGAATATTCAGTGCGTGAGGTCCCACTGATCTCCCCCAAAGTAAGCCTTGTTGCACTGAAGCCTAATGTGTACTTGTAGGCAGAGGGGTGTGGCAGTTTTGCTAAGACACTAATCTTGACATGTGCCTAAAACTGAGTCAGGTACAACTCATGCAAATAATATGTTACAGAATAATACATGCAGACACAGGAGCCACTGTCACTTATCACCCCTGTTCTCTCTATGTAACACAGGAGAAACTAGCACTCTGTAGAACATAGAACTACTAAAAATAGGACAAAATTTGGTGAAACAGCTGCCTCTGAAAGTCATGCTACTGGGTTCCCACATCAGCCAAAGATTTCTTATGCAAAAAATGTTCATTGTAAAAGAAAAGTGCCTCACAGTCAAGAACTTTGGGGAAACACTGGACTAATCTTAGTCAAACAGGACTCTATATAAAATAAATGAGTAGTAGTTGTTAGTTGGGAGAAGGCTATGCATAACAATGTTTCCTGAGCTAATTTCAAGTCAACCCTTTTTTATTTCCCAAGATCCAGAATGCCATTTGTGAAATGTTGCTGAGGCTTCATCCTACATGCTTAGTGTGCATGTGTTGTTATGTCAGCAACTTACTCTGAAAAAGAATCTCTTTTACTGTTGTTTCATATTTCACCTTACACTGGTATTTAAAGTTATCTGTCAAACACTTTCAGAGTTTTGGAATCTGAAAGGAATTCAGAGTCAAATAGCTGAGCTCCAGTGACTCAAACCTGTAATTAAGAGGCTGAGATCTGAAGATCACAGTTGAAGGTAGCCTGGGCCAAGACAGAAAGTTCTGTGAGACTCTTATCTCCAACTAATGAGCAAAAAGCCAGAAATTAAGCTGTAGTCCAAGTGGTAGAGCAGCACCTTTGAGTGAAAAAGCTACAGGACAGCAGCCAGGCCCTGAGTTCATTAAGTCACAGGACCAGCACATGTACACATCAGCACATGTGCGTGCACACACACACACATACACATCACAGAATCAACTACTCTTTTGATTATAAGGCAGACATTCAAGGACTTTGCAAGGGCACCTGGAATTTTGTATGTTCAACACATTTCTCCTCACAAAAGAAATTTAAGAAATGTCTTTAGTCCTGGTTGTTTAATGTGTGATCCAGCAACCTGCAAGTATCTACATCACCTGGGGACCTGATAGATCTGCAGTAGATAAGGCATCATAAATACCTACAGAAGCAAAATCCATATGTTAACAAGATTTTCAGGTCATTCTGATGCTGCTTAAATTATAGAAGGCATTGTGCGTTTTCAACTTCAGGGTTAAAAATATAACACCTGTCGGGCAGTGGTGGCTCACGTCCACAATCCTAGCTTCTCAGGAGACTGAGATCTAAGGATTGCAGTTTGAAGCCAGACAAGCCAAGAAAGTCTATGAGATTCTCATCACCAATTAAGCACCAAAAAGCTGGAAGTGGAGGTGTGGCTCAAGTGGGACAGCACTAACCTGAGCAAAAGAAGCTCAGGGACAGTGCTCAGGCCCTGAGCTCAAGTCCCAGGACTTGCATACACAACAACAGCAACAACAACAACACGTGAGGTCTTAGTAAAATACTGATTCCACATCAGTAGGTCTGCAGTTTAAAGCAGGTTTAAGAGTCTAGACTTTTTTTTTTTACCCAGGTACAGTGGTTTTTTACTGTAATCCTGTCTACACAGGAAGCAGAAATCAAGAGGATTGTAGATTGAGGCCAGGCCAAGTATAAAAATTAAGAAGACCACATTTCAACAAACAAGAAAAAAGAAGTGGTGTGTACTTAGGATTCAGGGGGCATAGGTAAGAATATTGAGGTCTCGGGCAGGATGGGCAAAAAAGCAAGATCATATCCAAAAGCCAACTAAAGTGTAAAGGGCTAGAAGTATATCTCTGGTATCAGAGCACTTTTCTAGAAAGCACAACCCTGAGTTCAAATCCCAGTACCACCAAAAAAAGGAAATCAGCATTTCTCATTAGTTCTCAGGTGACTCATGTTACTCGTCTATAGACCACACTTTGAGTAACAATATTTAAGACAATGGAACAGGGTATGGATTAATAGTACTTGATAATGAATGATGGCTGGGAAAGGTACAGATGAATAAGAAATGGTCTCAAACTTAAATCAGCTTAATTAATCATATTGGAGAATGTTAATCTTTAAAATAAGATTAGTCCTGCCCCCCACCATCCCCACCATCTCTACCACTATTGCTTCTTTATCATGAATGCATGGATGTTTACTATTCTTTTTTTTTTTTTTTGCTAGTCCTAGGGCTTGGACTCAAGGCCTGAGCACTGTCCTTGGATTCTTTTTGCTCAAGGCTAGCATTCTGCCACTTGAGTCACAGCACTGTTTTGGCCATTTTCTGTATATGTGGTGCTGGGGAATTGAACCCAGGGCTTCATGTACACCAGGCAAGCACTCTTGCCACTAGGCCACATTCCCAGCCCCAGGTTTACTATTCTAATTCTCCATTCTTTTGGTTTTTCCCAGTACCAGGGTCTTGAGCTTGTTCTGCTTGCTTGTACACAGCGAGCACAGCACTATACCACTACAGCCTGACTTGTTACTGGTTTTTTTGGAGATGGAGTCTCAGAGATGTTTTTGCCCAGAGTGGCCTTGAACTACAGCCTTCCAGATCTCAGCCTATTGAGTAGCTATGATTATAAGTGTGAGTCACCAGCACCCAGCTTTATCTCTCCTTCTAATGACAAAGTTTTTGACCATGAAGTATACCAACTTTGTTCATAATAGATGGTGCAATTAGCACCATCACAACAGTTCCAGCATCATCTCTGATCTCCCTCCCTACATTCCCACATGAAGGTCCATTCCTATCTCACCTTCACTAGTTGATATATATATTGACTGCTTTAAAAAAATTATTATGATGATTATTATTATTGGTGCAGGTCATGGGACTTGATCTCAGGTCCTGGGCACTGTCCATGAGCTTTGTTGCTCAAGGCTAGCACTCTACCATTTGAGTTACAGCTCCACTTCCCTTTTGTTGGTAATTAATTGGAGATGAGTCTTAAGGGCTATCCTGTGTAGACTGGAGATTCTCGGATCTTAGTCTCCTGGGTAGCTATGATTATAGGCATGATCACTGGTGCCATAGTAATTTATTTTTTAAGCTCAGAAAATAGATTTGGAATGGAGCAATCATTCCATTATGTTTCTATTCTTCGGTGCTAAAAAAAAGAAGTTAGACTACACTCTCCTAAGCACCAAATTAAACACAATCCTTTCTTGTTATCAGAATTTTCCAAACAATACCCAGTTACACAAGCTCTCTTCAAACATTTTCTCACTAAGCCTGCATAGTCCAAATTAACTACGTTTTCATCACTAAGGAATGAACTGTCTGGTTTTTCCATCATAGCTATAAAGAATCTTGTGGGATTTGTTCTGTTCCAAATGCTCAGTAATATCAAAAACATAGGCCAGTTCATGTAAAAAAATAATGAGGCAATTAGACTATCAGTTACATCTGCAAACAAATATAAATGACCTCCCCCCAAATCCTCAATATACAAAGAGATTTTTTTTCTTCCAAATGCCTTGGAACACATTAGCCAACTTACGTAGAGCAGATAGAAATTAGAAAGGATCTGGAAGGCTTTTTCCACAGGTGCTTATCGAAATAAAATTTTCACACCATGTAATTGATTTATACCTGAAAAAGTGATCTAGAAGAAAAAAATGAAAGACAAGTAAGAGTAGGTTTTATAGTGTTCCACTGAATGTTTCTTCTGCTAGTTTTTGTAGGACATGTTCCTTCCTGGTTTAGGAATTTCTCTAGCTATATTTGCAAAAAGAATGTTTGGTATTTAAGGGAGAGAAAATGCCAAGAATTAAGATACCTGAGCCAATAGACCAGCTCCTAACATTAAGAAGCCAAACTCCATCTCAAGACTTTGCAGGCACCAAAGCCTCTATCCATGTGCTGCTGCTGGCCTAACTCCCATGCTTCCCATGGTCTGTGAATCTGCCTTCCCCATCCTCCATGTGGTTTGGAAGTAAGCAAGAAAGACAGAGAAAGAGAGAGACAGAGACAGAGACAGAGAGAGAGAGAGAGAGAGAGCACTCAGGTCAGATGAGGAGACCAAAACATTTAGTCGAATAAACTTTTCCAGTTGTGATTTCTCATTGGAATCTGATTATAATCTATTTCAAAAACACAATACCTTTTAAAATCTAAAATTCACTAAAATGAATACAGAGAAATTCAAGTGACTGAATTCCTTTCATATTGTTATTCCAATGTAACTTTATTTGGAGGTAACAAAATGCTTGTTGATACTGGAGTTCTAGAGATTAGAAGGAGATCGTTGTACACTGCTGTGAACAGAATCTTTTTTTGTTTTTTGAAATAGCAACAGCTATAGCAATTCTGACTGGGAATAACAAATGGCTTGTAGCTCACAGTTCTGATCACAGTTCTCTCCAAAAAAATAAAATAAAATAATAAAATAAAGAAGAGCTGTTAAAGTTAGGCATCTCCGGGCCCTGCTGCCAAGTGTCTCTTCTTGTCCCTGTTAAACCAGTGATTCCCAGGAGGACAGGGAGCAGAAGCATGACAGTGAGCTAAGCCAGGACTTGACTGACACTTGATTTAGCTGGAAGGTTTTTTTTTAACGAAAACTCCCACTCCTCCTATGCTTTAGGATCAGAAGCAAAGGAAAAGGAAATCTATCTCCAATTCAAGATTATTAGATGATCCCACAATCCTCTGTATCTTATTCTTCAAGAAATACTCAGTGTTATAGGTTTTGGAGGCTACTTTCCTTACAAGTCAAAGAAAAGAAATGCCTGTTTTTGATTCATGAAACTGAGGACTCTTTAGACATGCAAAGAAAAAAAGATAACAATGCCCTAATCCCTCATTTTATAGTTGAGGGAAATGAGCAGAGAGGTTTGATTTCTTCTTGTTAAAGAAGATACTATTGTATATTTTAAATAGTTTTTATTCTATGAAAAAATACTTAACAGAGAACTGATTTGGTGAATATTTAATATGTTTTAAACAAATAATTATTGAGCATTATTCTGTGGTAGGTATTGCCATCCTATCACTCTTTCTAATCCTCATATATACTCCATACTCCAAGATGATTATTTTCTCTATTTTACAGAGTGAATAGGGAAGGACAAAGACACAGAGAGGTTGTGACCTTTCCCAAATCACATTAATGGTGCTGGTAGAGCCAGAATTAGAATTTAGGCCATCAGATTCCAGAGCCTATGTACCTAAGTACTCTACCCCTGCTTGCTATGTACCACATACATAGCACTCTATAAGCTTCTGCAAATACAAACATGAAGAAAAATATGCTACTTTCATGGAGCTGACATCAACACTAACAAGGTAAACCTACTTTCAAATTATGGTAAGTATCACAAGGAAAAAGATAATGATAAGTAATGACATATTAGTTTGTGAATCAGGAAAGAAAAGTGATATCTAATCTAGGGAATAAGAAGTGTTCATGTATGTGAAAAGAATTTAACATGTAAGAAATAGCATATACTAAAGCCCTTCCACATGACACTGAAGGGCCATTGTGACTATTATGTTGGTGATATTCGGAATAATAATGTCAGGAAAGACAATAGAGGTAAGTGAAGAGGGACAGACATGAAGAGCTTTGTGGTTCACAGAAAAGACTTGGGAATTATATCTCAGTGATTTGTACAGATATCCTAGAATGGGGTTGGGGCACACTTCTTTCCTAATATGTAGGCCACCTGAACATATGATCTCTAGGGTCTTTGTATGCTCCCGTTCTGTGTGTCTGACCTTGTTTTTCATCCATATTGCCATCTTCATTTGTAACAACCTCAACATTTACAACACTACCCATAACTTTCACTTTGTTAGTAACATCATCTACACTGTACTCTACCCCACCTCTACCCCGGTCACACTGTGGTTATGTCCTAAGCCTTTTACCTATGTCTTATCACCAAAAATGATCAACATTTATTTAAATGTTTGGAATTGATACAGTCTCCGTTCCAAAACTTTTATTCTTCCTTCATTATTTTCAGTCCTTTTGATCACTTGTCCAATAACCATAAACATGTGACAACATTTTAAACTATATCACTACCTTTATTCCTTGACTGGTTTTCTACCAGTCTGACTTCTTTTCAGCTGTCTTCCTAATATTAAAAAAAAAGTAGAAAACAAAGCTCTGGTTAATGCCAGTATGCAGCATGGTTAAGTTGAACAGGTGAACATTGATGGAGAAAATCATGAAGGAAAGTTGACTACTTCGCACAACATGTGTGATTGTAACACTCCATCACACTTCCTCTGTCAACACCTGACCATATTTTCTGGCCGTTGTGTTACTCTCTGGGACAATTATTGTTAACATAATTCTCACTTTTTGGTTTTCTAAATTATTCCACAATCTTCTGACTCATTTTCTAGAGATGACCATTTAGTGATCTCATTGTATACGTATGAAGAAAGTAAGTTAGAATACAGGAACTCATTGCCTTTTGTTTGTTTGATTTCTGCAGTAGCAGGAGAAATTTGAGTGCAGATTCATCTCAGTTCCACCAAAAAAGAGGCAGAGACTGATTAAATCCTGAGGAAAATACCTAAATGGGTTGAGAGGTATGTCAACATGATTAGGCCACCTGGGGTTTGATGATTAGGTGAAGGAGTCACAATGTTTCATATCTTTAGGAAAGAAGGTAGCTTTGCAAATTGGAATAAGATGCCTATCTTAATCACTTAACTCTGAATTGGCAATGGGGAACTGGGAATCAGGAAAGCGATCTCTTTGGAATTTTTCATTTCCCAGTCCCCAGCAAGACGTTTCTGAGTAGTGGGACAGAGAAAAGATTTACAATCACAAATTTTGTAAAGTAACTGCTCTGACAAAAAATGAGCTACACTTCAGTTTGGGGTAGAATAAACAATAATTTCTTATGATAGTGATGAGCCTTCTTGGCCAAAACTTTATAATTTTTGCCATGATTACTTGGTTTTATTTTTGTTAATATATTGTTATTCATATATTATTTTGATTATATTCATATAGTTATATAAAGGGGTTGAACTTAACAAGGCCACTTATTTCTACCCTGAATCTTGATCAGATTGACCTGCTCCATCATTCTCCCCCTACCTCCCACTATCCTTCCCCACTCACCTCTTTGGCATCCTAGGGACATGGATATGGGGGTTGGAAGGAGTCATTTCCTGATGAGGTTTTTGTATCTCTCACCCTTTGCTTGATATTTACTAGGCCTTCAGAATTAATCTGATAAAAATGCACCCCTTAACAGCTTCCCCTCCCTACACTGGTCCATTTGTTGTCTCCTCTTTCTTTCCTGCTTTCCTTTACCACTACCCACCATGTACAACCGGTTAGTTGTGCTAGAGGATGGATAAGCAAGTACAGTGGAAACAAGTATATTTCCAGAATGAAAGCAAGGTCATTTGGGTTGTAGGACATTGTGTTTTTCCCCGTTCTTCTACAGTTTCCAGAAGTCTTTCCTAGTAATACCTATTCTTTGGTCCTTTTAAAATACTTTGTTGTAAAAGACAATGTTGCTGACCCTTCTAAGCATGAGTTAAGGACTCTGTAATAATTTAGTATTGCCTTCTAAATCTGATCTGACTTTCTACTCTAACCACTGGAACTGCTTTTGTATTTATTTGTGACCATGAAAAGGTTTGAAGTCTATACTGCACATCTAATGCATAATTTAAAAACACATCAGTATTTCTAAAAGTTAAGAAAACATTCCAGAATAGCTTTTCTTGTAAGTCCCCACAATAACTTATTTACTAAAGAATAATAAAACTAATTATACTCCACATAATCTTTGCATTTATAAATTCTAATTCCCACAGTGAACAGCACTTCATCAAAATAGCTCTGACAATTGACTCAGCTGGAAGAATTCATCTAAATACTTAGGACAGAAAAACAGCTTTCCACTTTAATACTAATTACTGATGGAATATTGCAATTTAGTCAAAATAATTGAAATTTTTATTTTAAAAAAATTAGAAAATGTCTTTGATTTAAATGTGACTTTCTTATTGTGGTGGGTTTCTTATTTATTAAAGATCAATTAATTTCAGTTTGCAGCATTCTTTACTTATCTCTGTTAAAGTAGCTAAAACTTGGTAAAAGTAAAAGTTTTATTTATATTTTTAAAAAATAATTTTGGCCAGGTGCTGGTGGTTCATACCTGTAATCCTCGCTGAGAATTGAGGATCACAGCTCAAAGCCAGAGTGGACAGGAAAATTCTTTAAAACTCTTTATCTCCAATTAACCATCAAATAGCTAGAAGTAGAACTACAGCTCAAGTGGCAGAGGACTAGCTTAAGCCAAAAAACTCAGGAACAGTACCCAGGCCCTGAGTTCATGCCTTAGGACCTGCTCCCACACACAAACAAAAATCTTGATCATGATTATATATGCAAAATTACATACATGCAAAATCACTACCTTTAAGTGAAAGTCAGCATCTTTAAAAATATTTTTCATGTCCAACCCAGTGTCTACACATGGTAAAAGAATCTGAATGCTTTTTAAGCATAGCTAATCCTTAGATCTGTAAACACCTAATTTCTAACATGAATCTAATGGTTTTCATTTCTATAACACATTCTCCTGCTTATGGGCCATTTATTTGTTAGCAGCTAATTTGGTATGAATAAAGGTAGAAAGGAGGTAGAAAGCAAACTCACTTCACCTTGCTGTGTTTTATATAATCCCAATTTTATTGGTATTAATGATAAATGGTTTATTTTTCATTTAAATGTAGCCAAGTTCTTCCATATAATAAAAAAAAATTTAAAAAAAGAATGTGGAACAGGATGAACAAATACAAGAGTGATACTCACTAGACACTATGTGTAAAATAAACTGGATATCTTGTGGATAGAGACAGGAGGAAAAGAGTGGGAGAGGGCAATGGAAGGGGAGACATGGTTCAAAAAGAATTGAACTCATTACTCATTACCTGATTCATGTAAACTCTATCACCTTTATATCAACTCTACAATAATAATTCTTTTAAAAAAATTTTAAAAATACTAAGAAGAAAAAAGCCCACGTGACCAAAAGAATCCCTCTATTGACAACTCATCATATAAGGCAGTTTATGGATAAATCTGGCATCAAAAATTAAATGTGGATTGAGAATAAAGTTCAAATTTTTGTGTCTATGTAAGATTTGGAAGTCATCAGTTTATATACCTAATAAATCCTTTTAAACTTTTCTGTCAAAAAAAAAATAACTGAGGAATGACTGTCTTCAAGCAGAACCTACACTTACAAACTTACATATAACCTATCCTCCTAGGATTTAATCTAGAGAAATAAGCACTTATGTCCATACAAATATCTATATATCTATATTTAAACCATATTTAGTTATTACCACTAAAAACCAAAAAAGTACAAATGTCCACAAACTGATGGGTAGATTAAATAAAGTAATATATAATTGAATACTGCTCAATATTAAAATGGAATGAATTTTTATGCAGGCAACCATGTATTACACAGAGTAAAAGAAGACAACGCTAAACTGATGCATATCACATACTTCAAGTTAAATGTCATTTGAGAACAGGAAAAACAGATTAGTGGTTGCCAGGGACTCAGACTTAAGAGGAATAACCACAAAAGGTCACACAGAACTTCTGGTGGTGATGAGAATGGTCTATATGTCCATTTCAATGGTGGTTATAAACACAACAAACATTTTTCAAAGCTCACTAGACCTGAATATACAAGGGCAAATTCTACTGTACATAGGTTATACCTGAGTAAACTCACTTTCTTTTAAAAGTAGAAAACATTGCCACTGACATCAAGGAGCTTAAGATGATACTCAATAACAGTGTGTGTGTGTGTGTGTGTGTGTGTGTGTGTGTGTGTGTGTGTGTTTAAAGTATAAGATTTCTTAAGTCTTATAAGCCATATGTGATTGCATATTTTTTTCTCTCAGGCTTATCATGCAAGTGGAATGGAAGAATTTTGACCATATCCAAAGTAAGGTTTTTTTTCTGTAATATTGCTAAGTGTGGCACTTTGGAAGCCTACAAAGGTGAGATTCAATTTTTCTACATGTGATTAGTGAAACCTAATCAAATTCTAAAGACCTAAAATTGATTTTAGCCTCAAGGTACTAATTTTGTGGAAAAAAGGGTCATCTCTTCTAAATTCATCTCTTGGTTTTACCTACTGTGAGGGATCAAAATTAATCAGATACTGTGTTTCTTACCTCTGAACCTGTTGTATACTTAGCCCCCGAAAAGAAGACCAAAATCACTATTTTGGATGAGTAACTTCCAACTTTTAAACAGGTTATAATTGAGGCCCTACACTAAGCAATGCCTACACTCTTACAAGTTTTCCTTTCATTTCTTGGCCCACCTGTTGCACACTGTTCTGGTTTACCCCACATTGTGGCTGTGTGAGGGACCTGCCAATGATTCCTTCCAACCTTTACCACTGTGTCTCTCTCAATATTCCTCTCCCTGTACCCACATCCAGAATTTGACAACTGAACTCAGATTACACATCTCAGGTTGTTTGATACAGACTATAATCTCAGAGGCATTGCCAAATAATACCTTCCCCAGATTTAGAAAGGAATATAGCCAGTGGGAATTACTTCCATTTTCTAAGCATGTTGAGCAAATTCATAGTAGGAAATTCATACTACATCATGACCCATACATGAAATGGAAATGAATACTAAAACATCGTTAAAGAACACTGTGATTTTTTTCTGTTTTAGACTCTTCTCGTTTTCTTTTCTTTTTAGGTTAGGGTCTTCTTTTTATTCATTTACTTACTTATTTTTATTTTATTTGTTTATATTTATTAATTTTATTCATTTATTTATATATTTTATTATCTGTAAGCAGTTGTACAATAGTTGCCATTTAACAAAGCAGTTTATAAATACAATGAATCTTGATCAGTGTCACCCCTTTCATCATTCTCACCTATCCCTCCTAACATATCCCTTCCTTCATTTTTCTTAATTTTGTAGGAGATAGATTGATAGATAAAATAGATGACACATAGATAGATATTTTCACTGTATTCTCCTCATTTCTCTTCATTTGTCTTCTTTTCATTTTTAAAAGTTCATTGCAAACCAATTAATTTTGCAACTCTTGGCAGATGTAACCTATAGCTTTAAAAATCATTGCTGGAAAAGTCATGAAACTTACCATTCATAAAATTATCACACAATACCCAGTATACCAAACTCAGTTACAGTGATATCAGAGGCAAAACCATGGAGAAGAAAGACAATAGAAAAAGGCATAATTTCACAGAAAAATGGAGAGACAAATGGTAAAAGGCGAACCAAAGCAACAGCAATATCTACAAAACTATATATGCTGTAAACCAACTGCACAACTAGCGGGAAGGAACTGGAGAGCGGGTAAGTTGGAAGAAAAATGAAGGAGGAGATAACAAGGTTGATAAGAAATGTACTCACTGCCTTATATGAAACTGTAACCCCTCTGTACATTACTTTGACAACTAATTAGTTAATTTAAAAGTATTATTACACAAACAGATAACTCCTTAGGAGCATTTCACTTTGACCACAATATCTTGCAAGTCCTCCACACTCTTCATCCCTACGGACCTGAATTGCTTGTACTGAATTGAACTTTGGCTTAATTCCATAAGGCCATATTAATGATGCTATGTTAACTGTTGAAGACTTTCCTCATCGTTTCACATAGCATTCTCTCCAGGGGCTGGGAATATGGCCTAGGGGTAAAGTGCTCTTCTCGTATACATGAAGCCCTGGGTTCGATTCCTCAGCACCACATATATATAGAAAAATTTGGAAGTGGCCCTGTGGCTCAAGTGGCAGAGTGCTACCCCTGAGCAAAAAGAAGCTGGGGACAGTGCTCAGGCCCTGAGTTCAAGCCCCAGGACTGGCAACGAAAACAAAACCAACCAACCAAATAGCATTCTCTCCAGGAGGACCAAAGATAAAAGTAGCTATCTCATCGCACTGTCAAGATAATGTTGATGATCCTAAGTCATTAGTTTATTCCTTACAGAAAAACATATTGCATCTCCTTTCTTATGTTGTCAATGAGAAGACTAAATTTCACACTCACAAAACCACAAAATCCCTGTACTAAATGTGGAATTTGGTGATTTCAATTCGGGTACTCAATCTCACACCTAATTTCACTTTACTTTCCTATCCTTTATTTTTTCCCTTTGTTTCACATTTGCTACCATTATTATATTATGTTTATTATGTTATATAGAGGTTGCAAATATATACATATTTATACATCACTTCAAGTTTTTGTGAAACAGAAGAGAAAAAGAACAAAGGGAGGGAAATGAGAAGGGAAAATCATTTCTATGTGTGTGATGATAATAATCAAAGTTTTAAAGTCCTATTCCTTACATTTTCAAGCTGTAATTATATGAAAGTGCAATTTCAGAATACTTTGTCCTTACCTTTATCAGAAACAATAATTATAAGAGAAACTAAGTTGCTGATATCTTAAAACTAATATAAATTGACTCTAAAGTTTTGTGTAAAATGAAACTCCATTCACAACTATAAATACTTCCTGAACTAGTAAGAAATAACTCTAAGCAAAATCCGTAATTATATATAATTTACTATAATGCCAAAGAGTACAGGTTTTTCTTCATGGCTAGGAGAACAATGTTGAAATGCTATACAGTGCTTAAACTGAAAGAACAATTTCTTCTGAGAGAAGTAAATAACATGTATTTTACCAGTGACCAAGGTGACTATGGCTTCGAATACATTTCTAAATAATGAAATGTCAGGATATTAAAGATAGATAAAATCAACTATGAAAATGTGTGCTCAGTTCTATTTTTTAAGACTTCCTTAAAGTAGTTCAAAACCAAGGAAATTATTTGGCAGCAACAATAAAGTAACACTCATTTTCTGATGATTCTCTGGAAAATCAAATCAAACTTTGTCTGAACAATCATCAGCCAAAAAAGTTGATTTAGTAAATCTGTATTACCTGAGTAGCCAAAGATTACTGTCTATCCTCCTCTTTTTCAAACAACTCTCATGATCTTGCTATATAGTATTCGCTACTTTCAGTATGCCTTGATCAGTAACAATATCATTTTCTTTCAAATGATCTCCAAGAGTTAATAGCTATTCTGGTGTTACTTTGGTTTCAGTCATCCAGTCACCACACTGCAATCCAGTTTCTTTGTTTCTCACAACTACATGATAAAAAATAGAGCAAGACAAAGGAGTAGACAGAGTACAAAAAAAAAAAGAAAAATTTATAGAGCAATTTAAGAATGAAGTTATCTCTATTTGATAAGTGAGAATCTCAATAAATAGTTATAGGAAAATAAGTAGATAAACAGTACTTATGACACACAATATCACAATTAAGATTAATTGTTTGAGCAGTTTATCTTCATGTACAAAGAACAGTCATAATATGAATGTTTTAGTTATATAAAATAATGTGGCAGCTGAGGAATAATATTGTTGGAAAAAATTTCAAATGTGCAGGGAATTGCTTTTGTCCCCTGCAGCATTACATTTTTAAAAGCATGTCTTCAACACTTTCTGGTTCCCCCTTCTTTAGTTCTCTATTGACTTTGCCCCTTCTCCCCATCTCCTCAATCTATCCCATAAATGTTGGGTGGAAGTCCTACAGCACAAAGGCTAGATCAATTTCGTGCTACAATCCATAATTCCCTTGGATCAATCACAGCTATTTCTCCAGTTTTACTTATCATCTATACGTTAATGACTCCTAAATTATATTCTTAGTACATTGCTATGAACTGATAATAGTAATTATTCATTTAGTTCATGTTTATTGAATTTTTGAGTATCCATGAGATATCAAGTACTGTTCTGAATTCTGGGAATTTACTAGTGAGGGTGATAGTCTCTTGCTTTTATGAAGCTTATTTTCAAGAAAATAGGTCATAAGCAAATTAATAAGTAATATTCATAGCCATTAGAAACAATAATTGCTATGGAGAAAAATAAAACAGGATACAAAGAAATGATGTTGATGGTAGAGATGGAAACCCATTTTAAGTTGTCAGCAGGGAAGAATCACCAAGAAAGCAAAATTTGACTAGGGACCTATGTAGAGCAGATGTAAGAGATAGTCAAAGGTCCAAGGGTAAAGCTTTCTAACAATAAGGAACTATGAATGAAGAGGCTCTAAGACACAAATTGTGTGATGAATTTCCCCCAAAGAATAGGACAAGTGTTCCCACAGCAGAGAGAGTGAAAGAAAGAAAGCTAAAAGATGGGATACAGAAGTCAGAAGATGTTAAACTAAGAACTAGTCAGTTATTATTTTAAAAAATAACTTTAGATTTCATCCTAATCAGAATGAAAAGCCAGTAGAATGTTTTAATCAAATAATTATATGGCCTAATCTAATTGTCTACTTTCTATCTCCATTTCTATAAATCTCACAGGTTAACTAAAAACAGACCTCTTATCATCCCTCCCCACCACACACACACCAAAATTGAAATGAAGTCATCCTATTCATCCATTTCCCCCCCACTTTAGGAAATACACTGAAATCTTTGCAGTTATTCAAGCCAGTGGTTTTTTCAAACCACTCCGAACACATCTGTCTGTATCTCTCATACTCATCCCATGATTTACGAAAACAGAACTCTTCTATCATCTAACAGATAGAAATCTGTCATCTGTTTGCTTCTTAGTATCCTCTTCTGTCACCAACCTAAGCCAACCATATTATCCCTGCTGTAAATCCCAGCACAGTGGCAGATCTTTTACAATATTTACTTTGCTATGCTCTTATATGAAAATTCCCATTTCCATTTGTGATATATAGGCTCTAAATGATAGGGCCATGGCTAATATTATTTAATATTTCACATCGCTCTTTCAAACGTCCAGTACTCCAGCAACACTGTTCTTTATCATTTCCTTGAATGTATCTTTCCAACCTCAGGCCATTTGACTTATTTTTCATAAGTTTCTTAGGCTAAAATATTCTGGTCCTTCGGTTAATTAATGTATCCTCTCCAGGAAAAGTCCCTTGTCCACACAATCTATAGAGCCGAACTTCCCCTTATTCTTGGTCTCAGCATTTTGTTATTTCACTTTATAGCACTAGTCGTACTGTTGGCCTGGTGGTGGTAGTTACTATGTCTGTTTCCTTTACTACTGTGCACTTTACAGCACTTTATACATACTATGAGTTTTTTTCCACTACAGTGACACAATCCCAAAATCAAGCCTCACACAAATTGTCAATGGATATGTGTTGCATGAAGGATGACTTAGTACCATTGTGTTCCTATGTCACATCGAAATGTTTACAAACATTCAAGACTATTTCTCTTAAAAAATATAGACTTCTACCTAAACCAGCTGAAAAATGACACATTAAAATTAAATCATACTATCTGAATTTTGTATAAATTTGGCTATATATTTCAATAGGGAAAATGATTTTAGGTATGAAATCTGCACAGATGTCCTTCAAAGGACAAATAGATGAAGAAAATGTACTATATTTACATAATGGAATTTTACTCATACATTAGAAAGAATGACACCGCACCATATGCAAAGAAATGAAAGGATTTGGGAGAAAATCATGTTAAGGAAAGTAAGTTAGGTCGAGAGAGAAAAAGATTGCATGTTTTCTCTCATATGTGGGAGCTAGAATTCATTTATAAATGTATAAGTGAACACTTTGGGGTGGTATGCAAGTGTACACAAATGTATTAACTGAAATATAGTAGAATCGGGGGAGAACTACATGGTGTAATCCCTTAGAAAGGCTAATTCGCAGGCCAACAAAATAAACACCTGGAAATGGGCACTCAAAAGGAAGAGAATTGGACTAAGAGAAGAGAGGTAGACAAATGAAGAGAGGAAGGGAGAGACAGATGTAGTCATAAAATTCAGTGTATATCCTACAAAATTAAGAAAGTTGAGGGGAGCAGGGGCTTGGAAGGGATGGGAAAGAATGATGAAAGATGACATTGATCCAGATGTATTCATAAATTGCTTTGGTGAATGAAATCTCCTTTGTTGAAAAAAAATCTCTGAATGCCCCACATTCCATTCTTCACATTTTCCTTTTCTTTTTAATTTTTTTAATTTAACATTTTTGTTAGTATATATTTGCTGTACAAAGAGGGTTCACTGTAACATTTCCAAATATGCATACAATGTACTCCAGTCAAATTCATCCTTTCCATCACTCTCTGTCATCCCTCTCCTCTCTTTTTAAAACAATTTCAATAGGCCTTGTTAGTCTAATTTCATAGATGTATGTAAAGCACTTCAACTATATTCACCTTCATTTACCCTCTCCCTTGGCCCACCACTAATATCCATTCCCCAGCAGTCTACTTTCGTTTCCTATCATTTTTATTGTACATTGGTTGTACAAATGAATTTCACAATGATATTTCAAATTTGCCAGTTTATACTTTGATTAATCCCCTCTACTGCTTTCTCTCCCTGTCTCTCATATACTACTATTGTTCAATAGCTTTTAGTGAGCTTTGCCATCTTCATAACTATTCATGACATTTTTTAATGAAAAGGATAACTTTTTTTGGTCTCTCTGTGTCCAGGATACTAGCCTAAGAATATTCCTTACCTGACCAAATTTAGTTCTCACAACATCCTATGTTTGTCTTAGAAATCACTGGGCCTAAGTAATAGGTGAGAAAACTAAAGCTCAGAGTTGTTCAGTGACCTACTTAAGACTACACAAGTAATTAGGACAGAAATGGAATTCAAACACAGCTGCCTATTCTATTACAGGCACCATCTGAAAATATCCATTTTTTTTTAATGACAGTGTTCAAATAGATCAGTAAATACCAGTGCCATGTAATCATTGAACCATAAAATGTCTTTGCTTTGACCTACATTGTGGAAAAAGAAAAGTACATTCTTTGGGCCCCATGCCAAGTACAGTACAGAATTAAGCATGCTAATACCTGTTGATCATTTCAAGGATTTGTTAAATTTAAATTACTCTATCCCAAGGTGAACATTCTTTTCATAAAAACCTACAGTTCTATCTTTCCTAGTGTGAGCCCTTTAATTATTAGTTTCCTTAATAATACTACTTGGTATTTTAGTGATAGTTAATATATATTCCTCTTATTTTTGAAGGACTTCTCAATGGCAAATAAACTACACTCTAAAATTCATCTTTCAGTTATTATAGCATGCATGACAGGTGCAATCTATTATGTTCCTGGAGCTTTTTTTCTTTTTTCTTTTTTTTACCACTTAACTGTAAGTTCTTTTTTTTCAAATTTTTATTATCAAACTTATGTACAGAGAGGTTACAGTTTCATACATTAGGCATTGGATACATTTCTTGTACTGTTTGTTACCTTGTCCCTCATACCCCCCCCCTCCTCCACCTTTCCCTTTCCCCCCAAGGGGTGTTCAGTTCACTTACATCAAACAGTTTTGCAAGTATTGCTTTTGTAGTTGTTTGTCTTTTTTTACCCTGTGTCTCTCAATTTTGGTATTCCCTTTCAGTTTCCTAGTTCTAATACCAGTATACATGGTTTCCAATATACTCAGATAAGATTACAGAGATAGTGTAGGTACAACCACAGGAAGGTGATACAAGAACATCATCAATAATAGAAGCTACAGATACACATGGGACGTTGAAAGTAGTTACAACTGTGATATAACAATCGTTTCCATAACATGGAGTTCATTTCACTAAGCATCATCTTATGTGTTCATAAGGGTATAGCTATTGGGACCTTGTGATCCTCTGCTATGACTTGCCTAAACCTGTACTAATTATTCCCAATAAGGGAGACCATACAGTCCATGTTTCTTTGGGTCTGGCTCACTTCACTTAGTATAATTTTTTCCAAGTCCTTCCATTTCCTTACAAATGGGGCAATGTCATTCTTTCTGATAGAGGCATAAAATTCCATTGTGTATATGTACCACATTTTCCTGATCCATTGGTCTACTGAGGGGCATCTGGGTTGGTTCCAGATTCTAGCTATGACAAATTGCGCTGCGATGAACATTGCTGTGCTGGTGGCTTTACTGTGATTTTGTTTGTGGTCTTTTGGATAGATACCCAAAAGTGGGGCTGCTGGGTCATAGGCGAGTTCTATATTTAGCCTTCTGAGGAATCTCCATACTGCTTGCCAGAGTGGCTGAACCAGTTTACATTCCCACCAACAATGGGGCAATTAAGTAGGGTTCCCTTTTGGCCACATCCCCTCCAACAATTGTTATTGTTAGTTTTCTTGATATATGACATTCTTACTGTGGTGAGATGGAATCTCAGTGTTGTTTTGATTTGCCTTTCTTTTATGGCCAGTGATGCAGAAGACTTTTTCATATGTCTCTTGGCCATTCTCATTTCCTCATCAGAGAAGTCTCTTTGTAAGTCTTTAGCCCACTTGATGAGGGGGCTATTGGTTCTTTGCGGTTTTGTTTTGGAGGTAGGTAATCTTTTTAGTTCTGCATATATTTTAGATATGAGGCCTTTGTCCATTGAATGGCCAGTAAAGATCTTCTCCCAGTCCGTAGGCTTCCTGTTTATCTTGCGAGCTATGTCCTTTGCCATGCAGAAGCTCTGCAGTTTAATGCAGTCCCATTTGTCCAACCTTTCTTTGATTTGTAGCCTTTCTGGGTCTTTGTTAAGGAAGTTCCATCCTGCACCAAGGAGCCCAAGTGTTTCTCCTACTCCTTCCTTTAGTGTTTTCAGGGTGTCTGTTTTGATTTCGAAGTCTTTAATCCATTTGGAATTGATTTTGATGCAGGGTGATATATAAGGATCTAGTTTTAGTTTGTTGCATGTATTGAGCCAGTTTTGCCAGCACCATTTGTTAAAGAGGCTATCTTTCTTCCAAACTATTGTTTTAGCTCCTTTATCAAAGATTAAGTAGGCGTAGTTCTGTGGGTTCATTTCTGGGTCTTCAATTCTGTTCCATTGGTCTTCAGGCCTGTTCCAGTGCCAACACCAAGCTGTTTTTATTACTATAGCTTTATAATACAGCTTGAAGTTGGTTATTGTAATTCTTCCAGCACTGTTCTTTCGGCTTAGGATTGTTTTTGCTATTCTAGGTCTTTTATTGTTCCATATGAATTTCTGGATTGCTTCCTCTATTTCATTAAAAAATGGTGTTGGGATATTAATGGGTATTGCATTGAATTTGTAGATAGCCTTTGGCAATATTGCCATTTTGATTATATTAATCCTCCCAATCCAGGAGGTTTTCTGGAGCTTTCTTTCTATGCTGTTCTACTTGAGTAACTCAATGCACATAGTGTCCACACATGCAGATGCATAGACTTCTCAGTTCTTACACATCATAATATGAAAAGGCAAGTCACCAATAACCATCTTTGAGTATGCAATTACACTTTTTATCCTTTTGTAGTTCCTGGGACATGATGGATACTTAAACATTAGTGCTGAATAAATAAACAGATCTATACATGAATAAATAAGTACAAACGGCAGGATAAGATACATGAATTTTCACTCAGATATCAACTACTTGCTCTATTCACCCCAAGGCTATTGATTATTTAGAAAGTTTTTCACTTTACACATTCTTAATATTTTATCAGGTAGTGTTTAAACCAGTTCATAACTGTATTTAGTGCTTATAACAGTACTCATTTTTATTATTTCCTATTCACTATAAAAGCGCTCCTTGAGCAGTACCTTAAGCAGTAAAGTACCATCCCTTAACAACAAAGCTAAGGGACAGTGTCCACTACCTGAGTTCAAGACTCAGTACTGAAAAAACAAAAATGCACACATTGCTGAATACAAGTGGACCGTGCCTGTAATCTTAGCTACTCAGGAGGCTGGGATCTGAGAATCACAGTTTAAAGCCAGCCTGAGCAGAAAAGTCCTCTTATCGCTATCTGTAATTAATGACACAAAAAGTTTTAAATGGAGCTGTGGCTCAAGTGGTAGAGTGCTAGCCTTGAGAAAATGAACCTCAGAAACAGTGCTCAGGCCCAGAGTTCAAGCCCCAACCCCCACACATTAATTATTAAAGAAAATTTTTAAAAAGGAAAAGTATAGATGGGGTACATTTTTCAAAGTGCACTTTGTGCATGTATGGAAATAGAATAAAATACCCTCATATTGTAAATATATGTTAACTTAAAAGACACAGTAAAACAAGAAAATATATATATGAAAAACAAAGGAAATTAGAATGCTCATGTATGTCCTTCTCCTATCTCTCATATATAAATAATATACAAATTTAAATACAGCACACCAGCACAAAAAAATTTAAAGATTCTCATCCAAAATCAGAATATTAAGCATATAGTACATCATTAAAATACTCAATGTTTATTTGCCAATTTTGCATTCATTAGTGCATTACTGACAATATTTACTGTATTAGAATTGAGTTTTCTGTTTGTACTATGTGCTCTTCATAAGGGTGTGTAAGGAGCCACTGTCAACTCTTTCTTAAAGATGAGTAGCCAAAGCTTAGAAAGGTTAAATAATTTTCCAGAGGTAATTCATTTTAAACAAAGGGAATAACTAGCATTCTAGCCTCAGCTAGTCTGACTCCACAGTCCAAACTATTTCCACACAGGTCTTGGTGTTTTGTTTTAGGTAAAACAAAATTTATAGATGATGTTCAACCATTAAAGACATAGAAAATTCAAAAATGTATAGTATTCTACCTGCTATAAATAAAATTCATTTCTGTGTACTCAGTACCTGACTTACATAACTGTTATCCCTCTGTACATCACCTTTTCCATAAAAATTAAAAAGAAAAAAAGAAATTCATTGCTACTATTATTGTAGAATCAAATCCCATGATACATAGGCACCAAAATATTGGGTTAAAAGCAGATACAAGAGGATTTAAGTTCAATTTTGCTTTCCAAGCCTGGTAGCAATGAAACTTTGATAAATCATCCTCATTATAGTATATTTTCCTATATTCCTCTGCTTTACATATATCATAAGGATAATTTGAGAGGAGCAAATGGAGTATATAAAACTATAATAAAATATGTAAAATGAAAGCAATTATTATGAGCAGCCTTTCTAAATATGAAAAATCCAACAGCCATATTCCTAAACTTCTAACATGAAATGCTAGAAAGTACTTTGCAAGGTCCTAACAGCTGTGCTGTTAGCTCAGGGTTGATAATCATGTCAAGGCCAAAACCTTATAACTGGCAATTCTAAATCATCCTGAGGACCTGTAGTTTAAATGTCAACAAGATGTTCCAAATTCTTACACAGAAATTTGACTTAATCTACAAACACTCATCACCATTCCAGGAAAAGAGCTCAGGGCTGTATAAGACATTATTATTGCCATGTTATTTGAAAGCCCTAATTGAAATTTCAAGAAGCTGAGTGTTCTGCATGGAATATATAAATTTAAGAAGAAAGAAAGATTTCTACTGGCAAAGTATCAAATCCCAAGAACATGTGCCTAACCTGTAGCAAGCTTCCTCACCAATGTCTTAGAAGAACTCCCAAATACCTTCAAGTGTTATTGCTGTTTTTTGTACAGCTTTTCTGGAAGTAGCAGTTATTAGCATGAAGACTCTTTCTTTTCTTTGGAAATACATTTCTGGTATGACAGGCCTTCCGGTCCTCTTTAGCATGTGATGTAACAGAAGAACACATACTTTCCATAAAGCTCTGTCACCACTTCCAGATAGACACAGAAGCTACTGTTCATTCTGTACTTTCTGTAAGAAGATGGGTGTGATTGAGACAGATGGGGTGGGAGAGAGACTGATGGAAGGGGTGACTCTAACCAAGATGCTTTACACACCTAAATTAAAATTTTGAACTAAAACTCTTTTGTACAACTATTTAAAAGTAATTATTCAGGGCTGAGGATATAGCCTAGTGGCAAGAGCGCTTGCCTCATATAGATGAAGCCCTGGGTTCGATTCCCCAGCACCACATATACAGAAAATGGCCAGAAGTGGCGCTGTGACTCAAGTGGCAGAGTGCTAGCCGTAAGCAAAAAGAAGCCAGGGACAGTGCTCAGGCCCTGAGTCCAAGGCCCAGGACTGGCAAAAAATAAAATAAAAAGATAAATAAATAAATAAATAGTAATTATTCAAATGATTTTTAAATGTCTATATCATATTGGGTTGGGGAGTCAGGGGGTCCTCGAGCATGAACTCAGGGCCTGGGCACTTTCCCTGAGCTTTTTCACTCAAAGCTGTAATGCCCAGATTTTAAGGCCCCCAAAGACAACCATCAGAGTTAACAGTCAAAGCCAAACCGCAAGGGTCATTTTATTGCGAGTTCGAACCTGGTCCGTCCCCCCCCCCCCCCCCCCCCGCACTCATTGCCAGTGATGCTGAGAGGCCTGAGCACAATTCCAGCACAGCTTTTATAGACAAGTACAGGGAAGATGAGGGAAGATGAGGAAGACCCCCAGTTACAATACACGATTGGTTGACATTTGCCCTAGTTTACCGGTCGCCTCAGGATTGGCCTGGGTCTTCCCGCCAAAACATGGGTCAGAGGGCCTTAACCCTGGGGGTGGGCCTCCAGGAGTGGTCACATAGCCACATTCCTGGAGCCAGGCGGTGCCCAGGTCCGGGCCGGGGTCTGAGAGCTTGACACTTAGTCATATCCAACCTTGAGTGGGCTCCGCAGACAATTAATCACGTCCCAGGCCAGATAGTGCCCAGATTCAGGTAGTACAGAGTTCACAGAAGGGGTGTGGGGGGCGGCATGTGGTTACAGAGTAGCTATAGGAAGACTGCTGGTATTTTTCCACTTCCCCATGGGTTAGCAAGCAAAGGTACAGAAGCAAAATAGCTGTTAGGGGCATAATGGTCACAATTTTATTCTCTACGCTCTTCAAAAGCTAGTGCTCTACTTCCAGCTTTCTTGATAATTAATTGGAGATAAAAGTCTTAAGAACTTTCCTACCTAGGCTAGCTTCAAACTGCAATCCTCATAACTCAGCCTCCTGAGTAGGTAGAAGTACAGGTGTAAACCACTGGTACCTGGCTTTTTGTTTGACTCAAACTCAGTATCTTGCATTCTGTGAACATCTTCAAACCCGTGTTTGCCTTCATTATTTTTAGCAATGACCTGATCTCCCTCAGTTCTGTGTATGGCACCATTGCCTATCTCTTCCACTCATTTTTTTGAAACTTGTAGGGATGTGTTGTTGGCTACAATCTACCTCCATCTTCATTAACTGAAAAGTTGTCTATCAAATGTCTTTAAGAGACTTCTAGTTACAAGCATAATCCAATTTTTAAAATTCCCACCCAACATGCTTGACATTGTTGATCACTTCTTCTTGGTTAGTATTTTCATGATTTACCTTTATAAAATTTTTCTAATACTAATTCATCCTTGTCATTCTGATCTTTTTCTTCTTCTTCTTCTTCTTCTTCTTCTTCTTCTTCTTCTTCTTCTTCTTCTTCTTCTTCTTCTTCTTTCTGTTTTTTTGTTTTGTTTTGTTTTGTGCCAGTCCTGGGGCTTGATTGAACTCAGGGCCTGAGCACTGTCCCTAGCTTGTTTCTGCTCAAGACTAGCACTCTGCCACTTGAGCCACAGTGCCACGTCTAGCAATTTCTATATATGTGGTGCTGAGGAATCAAACCCAGGGCTTCATGTATACAAGGCAAGCACTCTACCACTAGGCCATATTCCCAGCCCCTTGTCATTCTGATCTTTTTATCAGATTTTCCTACTCCATTCCCTTAGATATTGGTATTTCTGTGGTTTCATTTTTAGGTTATTTGCATATTCTCATTTTATACACTATGTCAACACAAAGATTTGTACTTTATCCTGTAGGTCCACTACCTCCAAATTTCTAATCCTGGTCTCATTCCTAACTTCTAGATCAAAATCCACCTTTGTACTGGACACAGTGAACATAGCACACACACATACACACACACATACACACACACACACACACACCTCAGGCTAACATCAGATGCATTATTCTGGAGTAGTGATGTCATTGGGCTCAATGGCAGACAAATATCACCTCAAAATCCAATCCACCAGTGGCTCACATTTGTAATCCTAGCCATTCAGGAGGCTGAACTCTGAGCCTTTTGATCTGAAGCCAGTCCAGGAAGAAAAATCTGGGAGATTATTATCATCAATTACCTAGCAACAAGGCTGTGGGGCACACCCACCCAGAAGCTTACAGCCTGTGGGTGGGGTCACAGTAAACAGCCTGGAGGCAATCCTGACTCTTATCACCAGACTGAAAGCCAAAAAAAAAAAAAAAAAAAAAAACCCAGGTTTTAAACCCAAACTGATCATGTTTGGGTGCAAGCAAATGTGTTTAACAAAAACTCCAAAAGGTTCAAATATGCAGATGTGGTATACAATGATGTGTTACTTTTTATGTCTATCTATGCTAAAAGTCAAATGTACATCTGATCCTGACAATTCTTTGGTATAGATTAAGATTTTGCTTATCCATTTTTCTCTCCTGTGCTCTCATAAACTCTTCAGGATTAATACTTTGCTTCATAGGATACAGGTCTACATGTGTGCTAGCTGTGTGGACTGTGGTGGTTCATGAAGCTGCCTCCACAATCTGCTCCCAAACTGCCTGGTTTCACTGATTCCTTATTCTCTCTCCTGTTCATAAAAAACTGCTCAGGGAATCTAGGAGTCCTGTGAAGATTTTCACAGGCCCAGAGTGCTCCTGCTCTGGCTCTGTCCCATCCCCTCCCGAGATTAGAGTTGGGTTCATAACAGTCCTATTATAACAGAGTTACTCCAGATTAAAAGCATCAGAATTATGTTTTGTGGCCACAAGGTTGCCTTGGGGTAGCATTGGTCTTCCCTCTCCATGTCTCAGAAACTGTCGTGGCTACTGCAGAGAGAAGACTTGGTTGGCCTTTGGTCTGTGTGGATTTTGTGACTAGGAAGATGGTTAAAGGCCCAAGCCTTCTAAAATCTGTTTAAAGTTGTCATACTGCTTAAACCAGTAGGGCACCAGCCTACAAAAGCCAGAGTACTCAGAGTAAGCAACCAGGGAATACTGGGAGATTTCAAATGTTTGTAATCAGTCTGTGTAGAATTTTGCAGGCAACCCATCAGGAGGTGTGACAATCTATCCAGAGGATTCTGAGAGATGCCACTACAGCCTTGCCCAGATCCAACCCATCTCTCCTGCCTGCCTCCATTGCACATGACTAATGAAGCCTGCTGATTCAGGATGGAAGACACAGCCACTGCTGAAGCTGAGACTTTCACATTATCCTGACCATTTGCCTTCATTTGTGTTCTCTTCCACCTTCCAGTAAGGTTAAATGATATTATTTGATGGCACATGGATCTCATTCAGTCTGCTGTTCTCTAAGTGTGAACTCTGGCAAGTATTTGTTGGTCAATTCTCAACAAGTTGCTGGTAAGCTCTATTCCTATTGTTCTCCTTGTTGCTTTAATTGTAAATAAAAAGGCTTTTATGGCTAAAACTCCTTGGATTGCAGTTTGAAGCCAGCCTGGGCAGAAAGAAAAAACAAAAAAATGCTCCCTCTAAAACTCCATCTCCCAACTAACCAGCAAAGAGCCAAACTGGAAGCTTGGCTCAAGAAAACTAGTGAAATGCTGAAAGTGGCACTATGGCTCAAGTGGTAGAGCGTTAGCCTCGAGCAGAAGTGCTCAGGGACAGTGCCCAGGCCCTGAGTTCAAACTCCTTGAATGCCAATGGGGGCAAGCTATCCCAGCAACAAGCACCTAGGCCCCTGGGACTCAGCCAGTCCAGGGAACAAGGATCATGGAAAGGAGTAAGAGGAGAATGATGTCACATCCTAAATGGAGTCACTTTGTTTCGCCCTTTCAAAATTAATCAGAGCCAGGAGATCAAGAGGAATAGTTGTTTACCCACCTAGAGGAATAGTTGTTTACCCACCTAATGTCCATACCTGTCCATTTTCCATCTGGACAGAAACTTGCATTCTTGCCTTTGTTACTTGATATATATATTAGCCTCTGACTCTTAACTCCCAACCAGTCCACTATCCCTAAACACTTCCTTCCTGCCCCCAGTTCAGTTATTCCTCCTTCCTTGTAATGGGTCACAATTGGGTTTATGTTCCAAATGGAACTTTTCTGGTTTATGCCAAGGGTGTGTTCTCCCATGTTGTTCATGTTAACTGGTCCTGTGAACTTGTCAGCCTTTTGCCTGACCTTTTCAAAATTCTCTTTTTACAAGATAAGATCCCTCATCAAGGTCGCCACCTGGGAACTTGCAGTTCAAGGCCATCTTCTTACTACACTGCTGTGCCCAGTACAGATCTGGACCCTGAAGGCCCCAGCCCCAGGGACTACTTGATGTGTCCAAGCTGCAGGAGGTAGCCAGAGGAGACCATGACACCCATTGGCCCTGATAACCATTCTCGTGGAATTGATGAGGACTTTTACCAACCAAACTGGATGATACCAGGCCAAATGACAAATCAGAGACCCCTGATTACTTTGCCCCTTTTCAGCAGGAAGTAGTTCCAGAAGAGACAACCTCTGCCCACACTGACAGCCTGGTACCCCTCCTCTATTAATAAAAAACAAAAGGGGGAGATGTGGGGCACACCCACCCGGATGCCTTGCATCATTACGAGGCAGTTCTAGCTGGCCCCACTTCTTTTCCCAGCCTCGGACTGCATGTGTGCCAAGATGGCTGCGGGTGATGAACCCAGAGGCGGTCCTGGGGGCCATGACGTAGATGTAGGCCGCCCCTTAGGGTGGTCCCTCGGAGCTCCACCCTGATGGACAGCTCAGGCATCAAATCCCAGCCCTACATAGGTGCAAGTACCCCTCCCCTTCTGCAGCCCTCCGACCCACGTAAAAGAGCAGCTCATTTTCCGAATAAACAAGTCTTAACGCTGACTTTGCTCCTGGACTGTCTGTGTGTCCTCCAACGAAAGGGGGACTGAGTGGGAGTTCATCGGCCTTTTCCTCTTCTTGGCCCGTCCAGGTGGGGCGTGTTTTCCCATCTCTCCTGCAGGGCAGGAGAACGTGGGAGGCTAAAAACCCCTGACACAAGGCAGAAGTAGGGATGTTGCTCTAGTGTACATCATCAGCCTGAGTCAAAAAGCCACACATGCACACAAGACCCTGAATTCAAGTCCCAGCACTTGCACACACAGTCATACAAACTCACATACACATGCATACAAAATTGGGAAAATTTAGAGGTAGGATGAATTGGTATTAGAAAAAAAACAAAAAACAGAAGAATTGAAATTTCAATCCTGGATTTTTATAAGCTGTGTTACCTTACAAAGGAATTAAGTTCTACATACTACATTTTCTAATGGAGACATTTTGCAGATAATAACCTTATGTGGATTAAATGTCATAACACATCTAAATGCTTAGCAGACTGTTGGGATAAAACAGCTGTGTTGTCATTTTCTGTTGGTATCATTGCTATCATCATCATCATCGTTATTTTTTCATATAAAATTTTAACCAAAGTAACTTAATTCTGCTCCCTCCCTTCTTCCTTTCCTCCCTCCATCCCTCTCTTTCTCTCTCTCTCTCTCTCTCTCTCTCTCTCTCTCTCTCTCTCTGAATAGTACATCAATTATTGATTCCTCCAATCCCATGGGAAGGTTTGTGCCCCTTGCTGTTCTTCAATAAACAGTCCTTGCTTGTTGAAGATCTAGTCCAGCCTATTCCTTTTCCATTCTCCTCCATTTTCCTAACAGTACAACACTTTGCCAGTTATAATTTCTAGAATTCTTATAGGCATCTCTTCTCTTTTATAACTAATTAGGCAGTACATTTTGTCAATTTTCCTCTATTCTGTCTCTCGTACCCATAGCATTCTAGTTATTCTAATATAAATACTTCAGAACTTTCAGACCTTTATCATATTACCCTGAATTATTGCAACCAACCCCCAACTGGTCTCTTTAAACTCACCTGTAACTTAACCCACCATTAATACCTAAAGAGTAAGTATTCCTGTTCCTCTGCAATCAAGCCCAAGTTCTCATAGCTTTCCACATTCTGAATCTTCATTTAATTCTTCCTATATCTTTCTTTGCACTGAATCCCTAGCCAGAAACTCTTCTACTGTGACCGTAGAAATGCACATCTGTTTAGTGGCCTGGGAAGTCCCTGAGCTTTTTAGTTTAAGGATAGCCCTTTACCACCTGAGCTGGACTTTTGAATTTGGGGGTAGTTTATTGGAAATAGGAGTCATATGGAGTTTCCTTCCCAGACTGGCTTTGAACTTCTAGCCTCCTGAGTAGCTAGGATTACAGGCATGAGCCACTGGCACCTGACTTCTATGTGTATTTTTATGTCAAATACAACATAGGCCAAGATTTTAATAGAGACCATTTTAAGGTACAGTGGTCTGAAAACATGTTATAGAGCTTTAAGAAATTCTTAGTTTTTGTTAAATTCTTCTGACATTTATTGTTTTCTGTGCTGCAAAAATCCTTACATACACAAACTCAATTGACAACACCAACAAAATCTTCTGTTGTAACACTGGTATTGTCTTTCTACTATTGATATGTGCCAGAGTGTAACAATGTCCCCCTGTCACCTGCCTGGCAAAAGTAACCTGACCTCAGAGCTTGGCTCTGCTGAACTGCATAGATTTCAGTAATTGGGGGAAAAACATATCTTAATTACCTTTCAGCTCTTGTCTCTGCCCTGCTCAGCCGCTAACACCATCACATTCCAAATTCTTCTATTTCCTGCTGAAAGACCAGTCTCAGCTAGGTGTTAAGGAGAAAGCAATCTGATTAAGAAAACTTGCATGAGCTTGTGAATTAGCAGTTGCAATCTTGAAGTAATTGCATCTTAAAAAAGGATTCTGGTTATCACAAGTGAATCCCTAATTAGAGGAATTTCTGTAACTATGACTAAGCAACCACACTATGATTGGCAATGTATGGAGATTCAGAGTAGTATCTTGGAAAAGAGATTTTCCCTTAACTTACCTCCAATGCTGCCTCATGCACAAGGGCTCCTTCAGTTTCTCAAAGCATATTTGAGTCATTGTACCAATAGACTTCACTCCAAGGTCCTGTGGAAGTCAATTCTACATTCTGGCACTGCAAAACCCAACAGAAATCAAGGTAAGGACCAAAGGTCCCAGAGTTTGTGCCAAAATTATACCAGGCTGCAATACTCATTTTAACCTGGTAAGAGTAAGCTAGTGTTAATAAACCAGGTTATTACCTGGGGCAATCGATGAATTTGTATTATATGTATTCTAGTTACAATTTCCACAAGGAAAACACTTTCCAGGATAAGTTTCTAGTCTATCTGCTTTCAGACTTCTCATGTATTTATGGCTGTGACTTTGATGAACTTATTTGATAGCATATATTTATAATGTTTATTACAGTAGGTAGCCGAATGAGCCAGGCAGAAGCAGCGTCTGAACTTCCCCCAGAGACCTCTGGAGAGAGAGAGAAGGCTAAGCCCCCCAAAGCCAAGAGTCTGGGACCATGGTGGTGACCGCGCTCTGGCCTGAGATGTTCCCTGGCTTGGTACCTAGCGACAGAGAACCTGAGCAGCAGTTTCACTCACCAGAGTAGAGAAGTGGTGTGAACTTGGATGTGGATGCAGAGGCCATAATAGTATTGGTGAAAAGTCCCACGTGACATCTTGCAGCAATTAGGTTGGCGGAGAAAGGGCCATCAGGAGTAGGGATACTCCCAGAAAAGAAAGAAAAGCAGAGGGGAATTCCACCTGTCCTGACTGAAAGCCCTTCCCAAGTCAAGGTACCATATATGTAAAGTTTATTAAAGTAGGTAGCCGATAAAGGAGAATACCAACCAGTATTCGAGCAGGGGAGAAAGTTTATTACCAAACTGCTGGCCTGTGGCCAAGGTGATACATGGCAGGAGAGAAGGGACCACCCCTGCCAGGCCCTGCCTTACCTAGGGCAGGGGCAGGGAGGTGTGGCCAGGTGGATTAGGTTGTAACCTCAGGGAAGGGGGAAGTAACTGCCTCCAGGTGTACCAGTTACCCAGTTAACTGGCTGGAGACTTAACCAGGCAGGAGGCATCCGCATGGAGCCCTCTGGGGGTGGACCTTACAATACTGATTGCATAAAGGGATTCCATTTTGATATTTCCATACATGTACATAATAAATTTTGATCAAGTTCACTTCCTGTCTTTTTCTTTCAGGATTTTGTCTCATATCTGTGACATCCAAAGAACTCTAAGGATTCTTATCACATTTTCTTCCCTTTACTTTGCTAGGTGCTGAATGCCCACAAGTATGTAGCAGAATTAAGGCATGAGGTACATTTTATGGACTGGGAACGAGAGTATCAACCACCCAGCAAGCTTTGTTTGCTCCTAGGGAAGTGGATATGTTTTGTAAGATGTCATTTACTTGTCAAATTGAAGATTGAAAAGTGCTGCCAATATGACTTAATGGGTAGAAGGCTATCTAGAAAGAATTTAATGAATATATAATATCTGGACCTTGAGTTTGCTTTATCTTGCTCTTGCTTGATCTTTGGCTCCATCATTTTCTTGCAAATGAAACAATTGTATTGTTCCTTATGGATGAATAATATTCTGTGACATGTGTGGATGTGTATGCACAAGTATATGTGTTTGTGGGTATCTCACATATAATTTTTTTTATCCATTCATTAGTTGTTCAGCACCTCAGCTGCAATAAACATGAGTACACAGGTATCTTTGTTGTTGATTAATTTAGGCTCCTTAGGTAAATTCCCAATAATGGTATGAAAGAGCCACAGGTGTGTCTATTTTTAGGGGGTTTTTTTTTGGTGAGGTTTTTTTTTTCTATAGTGGTTATACTAGTTTGCACTCTCACCTACAGTTTATAAGGGTTCCTGTACAACAGCATTTGTGATTGGGAAGAAACAAATGTAAGAATACATCAGAAGATGGCTAAAACTTCCATGTTTGTGAATTAACAGAATTAATATCATGAAAATGATATTCTACCAGAGACAATCTACAGAATCAATGCAATGCCCAAAGTCCCAATGACGTTCTTTGCAGAAATAAAAAAAAATTCTAAAATTCATATGGAAGCACAGAAAACTCTATACTAAAAGTAATTCTTCTCCTAAAAAAAGCACTGCAAGTTATCCTAAGAGTGTGCTTAGAGCTATACCACAGAGCCATAGTAATAAAACCAGCATGGAACTGGCTCTAAAATAGACACAAGGCCTAATGGAATAGAATACCCAGAAATAAATTCACATAGTGATAGCCATCTGGTCTTTGACAAAGATGTCAAGAAACATTCAAAGACAGTATTTTAACAAATGGTGCTGGAGAAACTGATTATCTGCATACAGAAGACTGAAACTAGACCCTCATATGCCACCTCCAGAAGGATCAACAGTCATATTATGACATCTGAGACTTTGAAAATACTATAGAAAACAGGAAAAACTCTAGATGATACAGGCATAGGTCATTCTTTATTTTTGAATAGAACTCCAATTGCCCTGGAAATAAGAGCAAGAATTGATTAATAGGATTATGTCAAATTACTTCCTGCACATCAAAAGAAACAATTACCAAACTCAAGAGACAATCCACAATTTTATTCACTTACATACCACCCAAAATATTTACTTAGAAGATCATAAACTAAATCTCATTTCCATATATAAGAGAAAACATGCATCTCTTGTATCTCTAGGTCTGACTTACTTCATTTAACATTGTTTGTCCAAGTCTGTCCATTTCTTTTAAAATGTTACAATATAATTCTTTCTAATGGATGAGTAAAATTCTGTTGTGTATATATACCACATTTTCTTGATCCATTTGTCCATTGAGAGGCATCTGGGCTGATTCCTTACCTTGACTATGGTGAATAGTGCTATGTATTAACTGAAACATAGTAAATTCAAAGGAGATCTCAGATAGTGCAGTGAAATATAGTTGATTCAGGGGTGATCTCAAATAGTACAATTCCTTAGCAAGGCAAAATCAAAGTTCAGCAGAATAAAACAACAGGAAACAGGTACTTGAAAGGAGTGGTGTGAGGTCAAGGGGAAAGAGGTGGAAAAATTAAGAAAAGAAGAGGGGAGAATATATCCAAGAATCCAATGTATATCTGACAAAATTTAGAAGAGTGAGGGAAGGGGTGGGTAGCAGAGGGACGAATGAGACTGTTGAAAGGGATGGCATTGATCAAGATGTTCATAAACTTTGTTAAATGTTAAACTTTGTTATCTGTATGAAGAAAACCAGTTTCCCCAGCACAATTTGTTAAATGGCAACTCTTTTGTACAGCTACTGAAAGATGATAATAATAAAAAGAAAAAAGAGCCAGTGATGGTGGTTCACACCTGTACTGTAATCCTAGCTACTCAGGAGGCTGAGATCTGAGGATCTCTGTTCAATGCCAGCTTAGACAGGAAAGGCTATGAGACTCTTATCTCCAATTAATTACCAGAAAACTGCAGGTGGAGCTTGGCTCAAAGTGGTAGAGCACTAATCTCAGCAGAAAAGCTAAGAAATAGCACCCAGGACCTGAGTTCAAGCCCATGGCTTCCCCCCAAAAGAAAGAAAGAGAGAGAGAGAGAATCTGCTATTCAAAAGATAAAGAATTAATATCCAGAATATACAGAGTTCAAAACTATTCACACTAAAAAAAAGTGCCATTTCAAAATGTGCAAATGAATTGAACTGACAGTTCTCAAAAGTGATGCAAATACTTCTTTCTAGAGCTATTTTTCTCCTCCTAACTTTTCCCCTCATGTTCAAGCTTGCCCATCGTTCCTTCCATTCTGCCCCTGTACAACTGGAAAAGCATTCCCCCTTGCTATCCTTTCTACACATGCTTTGCTTGTGCCCTTTTTATAACTATAAGAGTAGATTCCAGGTCATATAAACCAAAGTTTACCAAATCTCTCAAATTCCAGTTAGATATCACAGAAATATTTGTCCAGACAGAATATTTAGACAACAGCTTTCTATAAATACACTCAATACAATTCATATTTCCTATACAGTTATTATAACAAGCAAGTCGTTCACTAATTTTAAGATTTCTATTTGGTATTAGAAATAGCAAGTTTGTGTCATTTATCCCTGCTAGCAATCAAGACAATAAATAGATTTGCTAAAATTAAATCATCAAAACAGGCATGAGAGGGCTGGGGATATAGCCTAGTGGCAAGAGTGCCTGCCTCGGATACACGAGGCCCTAGGTTCGATTCCCCAGCACCACATATACAGAAAAAATGGCCAGAAGCGGCGCTGTGGCTCAAGTGGCAGAGTGCTAGCCTTGAGCGGGAAGAAGCCAGGGACAGTGCTCAGGCCCTGAGTCCAAGGCCCAGGACTGGCCAAAAAAAAAAAAAAAAAAAAAAAAAAAAAAAAAAAAAAAAAAAAAAAAAAAAAAAACAGGCATGAGAAATAGGTGAGTCAATCAGAAACAAGTGAAATTATATTCTAATTGTATCATGTGATTCTAATATGTAGTCCTAAAAAAGCCAATGTACTTATCCTTCCCCAGTCTATCATCACACTGTGATTCTAAGGCTAAACACAGAAGTGTTCAATTAAATCTGACAAAAGTGTCATCAAAATTGCACAGTTTTCCAGAAAGTCAATTCACTAACACTACCTTACTAATATACAAGTTGTGTTAAAATTATATATTCCCTTTCTAAATTCCCAATCTTCATGATTCAAACAGCAGCATCAATTCATCAGCTTTAACATTTCCTCAAAGCTTATTGAATTGATATCAATTTTTAGGGTATTCCCACACTTTTCATATGATTTATGTCCTTCTATTATGTGCAATAATTCTAGCACCTTCCACACACAGAGAGAGAGAGAGAGAGAGAGAGAGAGAGAGAGAGAGAGAGAGAGATTTGGTGAAAAGGGAGAAATTACCCCATGAGTCAATGAGTTAACCCATTTAATCTTAGACAAAAACATAATGATGACAGCATTCTAGTTCTGTTCCAGACATTCTAAAATAGTATCCAGACATTATTTAATATAAATTTAATAAGCTGCGAGAGATTTTTGTTCATTTTTTATATCTGTTTGTTTGTTTGTTTTGATCCAGTCAGTGTCAAATGAGGAGAAACTATTCCACAAATGTGAGGTCCAACCTCTCATCATGTAACTGTGTGAAGCTACTCACCAAATCCAAAACAAAATATTTTCACTACTGATCAAACCCATGTTCTTGGTAATTCACTTCATAGCCCTGAGGCTCTGCTGCTTTATTTGTAAAATGAAGTAACTATTCTCCTTCTATATTGCACAAAAGGCTCTTTTGTTCTTTTGAAAGATTTATTAAGCTGATAGGTGTGAAATGTGCCTTGAAGACAGTAATGGACACACAAACATGCAAACAGAAAAGACAGACAACATATTTTCTCTATCCAGACATTAATAATTTATAAGTGGATTTTAAACTAGTTTGCTGAGAGAACAAATGAATTATTCTCACTGCGAATTATTGTCCTGAAAACATGAATACGTTTGATCATTGCTAGAAGTTTGGGAGAATGTAGAGGCAAGAAAATTATTGACAACTAAATTGCAAAACATAGAAGATGTCTTGAGCTTTGATTTAAAATAAAGAGGTTGGTGGGGGTGGATTTTGTTCCAAGCTTGGCAAAAGATACTGTTTACATAATACTTATGGAACCAGGAATCAAATCTTAAGTTTTACTCTGAGCAGTGATGAATCGCACCACAATGGCAAAATGTCATTTTTTTTAATTCAAATCCTCTATGTAAACTTATGGAATACTGGGAGAGGTATATGTAGTTCAACACAAAGCTTTGTTAAAATTCTTCTTTTCTATTCACTCTCTCCTCTGAGACTGCACTTACAAATCACAATAGGCTTTGTTTTAAATGTGCCAATGAAGACTTATTCTTCTAGGGATTGCTTACTCCCATAAAAAATAAATTCCATAAAAATGTTACTCTCCTTTCTTCCACATAGATGGAGATCAAGGAATTTGTAATTAATTACAACCTATATGCTACAACTACAACCTCCCACCCCGGAACCTCTGAGACCTTCTGCTCTGGATCCTTTTTCTTGTGATCATTGTAAGATAAACACTTCCCTGTCCTCTAAATTTTGCAGACATGGAAGAAAGTTGTGGTTACAATGTCATTATTTCACCAATTGCATTAATTTAAGGTTTAATTTTATATATTTGTTAGAAGTTCCAAGTGTGAGCAATACAGGCTTAACATTGGATGGAAGGTAGAAGCATGTAGATGGGGTAGGATTGATACAAACTCTGATCTATAATGAACATAATTGCCGGAGCCAGCCAGCAGCGAAAGGGAATCCTGATTGAGGGGGCGAGGATTAAAGAAAAAGGAAAATACAAGATGAGACAAAAGACAAAAGATGGGGTTCGGGAGGTCTTCGGCTCAAGACCATGACTCAAGACTGCAGCCCTGTTTATTCTTAACTTCCAGCTTATATGCAGTTTGGGAACCAGGGAATGGCATAGGGTTAACTAAAGTTTAAGAAAACAAGAAAGCTCTTAAGTCGGTAAATAACAAGAGGCAGTAAGACAAGACAAGGCTGAATGGTTAACATAAACCGGGCTCCTATGGACACAGTAAAACATCTTGATAAGTGCTTTCTGTCAATTAAGCCATATCTTAACACATTTCTTGAGATAACAACACAGCCAGAGATCAGGATAAACTTTACTGCCGGCTCCCTACACATAATGACTATGCACTCTGTAGTTTATTTGGAATAAACAATTGGATGAGGATTTACTATAAGGTAATTAAACCCAGAATATCACAATTAGTAAAGGAGAAAGGAAAGTGTCTATGAGATAAGTTTTCTTTACCTCTTAACATGGAGTCTGATTCAAGACTTCTAGAAGACAATAGACATTCAAATGTCCTTAACCTAAATCTTCTCCTTCCTCCTTCTTATTCATCTTCTTCAAATTAACAAAGATTTACAACACATTTGCCATTCGCTAAAAACTATTTTAGCACTGAGTGTATATTATATAATTCAACTTACAAACCATGATTAGGTAATAAGACAAGCAATATCACCATTTTTCATATGCCAATCTGAAGGACTGAAAAATTAATGGAGCTGACCTTAGTAGGACAGCCAGCACTGAACACAAGGGCTCTGGCTACAAAATGTAAATGATTAGACATTCATGGATCCTAACTCCCAGTAAATGGCATAGTCATTAGAGAGATGCTTATGGAGCAGAAACATAAATAAGCAAGGAATAGGGAAATGATGACAGAGTTAATTTTGTTACAGAAACCAATGTGTACAGAAAGATCAACTCAGAAATGCGTACAGAAAGATCAACTCGGAAATGCGTACAGAAAGATCAACTCAGAAAAATGCCAAAGGACCCATTGGATTTGCCAAAGAGTGAATACTGGCATGCACTAAAATATTTTCTTTGGAGAAGAGAGGGGTTTAAGCAGTCTCAAAGTCCTAGTGTGTGGAGAATTTGCTAAAATGGAAGAAACAGAGGGAGGAGAAATGATGTGTTTCCTTGAGATGAAGAATTGTCATGAGAAAAACTTCTTCCCCCATCCTTCTTGTTTTCATTCTTGATGCATTTCTAAGGAATGAAAGACAGAAATAAATTGATAGTGCAAATGGAAAGTGAGTCCTTTAGTGATTTGGACACAGCACAATTTGTCATTGCTAAAATATGGAACCAACCCATATGCCCATCAGTAGACGAATGGATCTGGAAAATGTGGTACATGGAATTTTATGCCTCTATCAGAAAGAATGAAATGGAAGGACTTGGAAAAAATTATACTATGTCAAGTGAGCCAGACCCAAAGAAACATGGACTCTATGGTTTCCCTCACAGGGAATAACTAGCACAGGCTTAGGCTAGTCACAGCAGAGGATCACAAGAGCCCAATAGTTATGCCCTTATGAACACATAAGATGATGCTAAGTGAAATGAACTCCATGTTATGGAAATGGGTGTTATATCACTGTTGTAATTATTTTCAACATGCCATGTGAAACCATAGCATTTTTTGTTGATGATCCTCTTGTATCCCCTTCCTGTGGTTGTCCCTGCGCTATCACTGTATCTCATCTGAGTACCCAGGATATTGTATATACTGGTATTAGAACTAGGGAAGGGAAAGGGAATATCCAAATCGAGAGACAAAGGATAAAAAGACAAACGACTCCAAAAGCAATACTTGCAAAACCATTTGGTGTAAACCAACTGAACAACTCATGGGGGGAGAGGGAAAAGGGGAGGAGGGTGGGGGGAAATGAGGGAGGAGGAAACAAATTGTACAAGAAATGTACCCACTGCCTTACATATGAAACTGTAACCCCTCTGTACATCACTTTTAATAAATAAGTAATTATTTAAAAAAAGAAAGGTTGAAGGGAATGAATGATTATAAACTCCTCTTTAGGGACAGACTGAAGTTGGGACAGGCTTGCCTTGGTGAAGAGATGAAGGGCAGCAAGAGAATCAGCTAGTACACAGAAATGATAAACCAACCTGGGAGAAAACGGGTTCTAGAGTTTGGTAATAGAAGCAGCTGTCCCCTTTGCATTCATCCCTTAACAGCCCCAGGGGTGAAATAAACCACCAGCAGCCAGCTGTGATGGAGCTCCACTTGACCTCTGGAAATCTGTTTTCATGACCTAAAAAGTTTAAGACATAATCATATCCAAGTTAAATTCTGTAACTCTATAAGTATGAATGTAAGTAGAGTGTTGGTCCAAGATAACTTCATTGCTCCATAATCAAAAGTCAAACTGGTATCCATTTCCATACAGACAGAAGTAGAAAATGGAATCACTTCCAAAGCTCAAGCCTCTCCCAACACCTGACTTATCAAAGGGAAGAAAATGCCACATTCAACATATCTAGCTTTCATTCCAGTTCATTCTGATACATTCTGGTACCAAGGTTGAACTGGCATGGAATGTCGACTTGCACAAATATCAGTCTTGAAATTTTCTTTAAGCGATTATCTGCTTGCCAAGAAGCAAAAACAAAAACTTTCTGTTAATAAAGATATTATTTGTTGCTTCATTTATTTAACCATGTGACACAAGAAAAAACAATGTATGTTGTAGGATTTCTGACTCTACTATTTAAATATCCATTCACAAATCAAAGCTTCAGATACAAGCCATATGGTTTACCAAAAGTTACAAAGAACAGCTGGTTCACAAGTGTAAACTTGTAATCCTAGCTACTCAGGAGGCTGAGACCTGACAATAGCAGTTCAAAGACAGCCTGGGCAGGTAAGTCCATGAGATGCTTATCTCCACTAAACTACCCCAAAAAAGTGCTGTTGTGGCTTGAGAAAAAGAAGCTCAAGGACAGCACGCAGGCCCTGAGTTCAAGCCTCAGGAGTATACACATACACACACACACACACACACACACACACACACACACACATACACACACACAGAATTACAAAGAAATAGGAAAATATAGAAAAAGAAGGAGATTTTATACTTTGTTTGAACATGAGCACCAAGAACATTTGATGGCAGTAACCTAAAGCAAAGAAAGAACGAGAGAAAAGGAAGGAAGGAAGGAAGGAAGGAAGGAAGGAAGGAAGGAAGGAAGGAAGGAAAGAAGGGAGGGAGGGAGAGAGAGAAGAGTTTATTCTACTCTCTGTTTAAATGATCTTTTAGCATAAATCAGATATGGATATAGGATATAGACATAGTTATATAGATATAGAACCTACCACTGGAAAATATCTAATATAAGGGTATCCTTATTTTGTTTTTTGTTTTTGTATTTTGTTTTTGTATTTTGTTTAACAAAGCAGAGCTATAGTGATGTATTCCTATTGTGTTTAATTTCCTAGAGATAATAGATTCTTATACATAAAATCAACACATGCCAGACTCAAATACACACTAAGCACTTAAGTTTCTTGACAGGTTCTTGGTGGGTTATCACATAGTATTTGTAAGCCTAAAAGTAAAAGTTCAATTGGACACTAAAACCAGTCTGTTTGGTCTGCATACCCACCAGCCATCACACTAATATGTTCCGCTCTTTATAGAGAGAAAGAGAAGAGGGGTCGGACAGGGCACTCTAGGCAACAAAATTCCTATTGATTGCAATTCAGTGGTCACTCCTCACTACTACCCAGCTATAATCCTGATCTTCCTAGAGAGAAAACAGATTGTAGAAATCGTTTTAATCACCTGGCCTTGTAAATAAATAGGCAATGCAATTATAAGTCCAAGAAATTGCTAATTCAAGCTGGAAGTTTCTTGACACCAAGAAAAATATCTTTATTTCAGTCTTTCAAAGTCCACTTTTGCCAAAAGAACATACAATAATTTGCTTGTCCCTTAGTACCTTGGAGTGTCAGCTTTATAATATCTTCTTAGGCTAAATCTCACAAATGTTATTAATCCATGTGTTATGGTACTATGAAGCCTGTCTCCATAAGCACAGGCTGCCATATCAGTGTGTAAGTGGGTAGAAAACTGTGCTTATCCTCTAACCTACCTCATACTTATAAGCAAGTTCTTCATGTATATAATCCAAATATCCTCAGTTAATAAGGGAGGTGATTGCTATCTTTGTCTCATCAAACTATTGGAAATATTGAAATGGTAGATTACAATCTCCCACCCACATACACAGATGCACACACACTCAAATGGATCATCAAATGTGTGTGCAAGAAAGTTACTTTTTCAAAACATTGAAACTTAGAGAATTAAATTAGCTGAATGTACTATTTTCATCATTAGTATTCTACTATACACACAGCAGTCACTATTTACTGAGTCTTATTTCATATATTTGTTTATTAAAGGCAATCTTATATTAATTCTTTAATTCCATTAATACAACGGAGTTCTCCAAAAATGTCACAGGTTGCTCTAATTATATAAATCTGTCCTGGAATTGCACAAAATGGCCACCAGCTCCATAAAAATTAGCAAGTTATGAAAACACAATTTAAATTATCAGAGAATAAGGAAACCAAATAACCAAATTCAGAAAAGCCACTTCATTTCTTATTTAACTCTTCTCAAGACAAACACAACTGTTAGAACACTAGGAAGAGTCCCCATTGAGACCTGACTTTCTCAGAGCATGGGAGTAATGTCCTGCACCTGCAAACCCATGTTGGTTCAACTAGAATCAGCTGAGTTACCCCCCCCCAAAAAAAAAACCAACAGATGCATGATTAAATAAAATATAGAATTTATATATTTGGAATATTACACAGCCAAAAGAAAAATGAAATCATGCAATTTTATGGAAAATCTAGAGAACATTGTGTTAAGTGAGGTAAGCCAACTTTAAAAAGCCAAACATCGAATATTCTTGCTTATTAAGTGTAGAACTAAAGTGATAATTACGATGAGAGTACTGATCAAGGAACATGGACGTGAAAGGGGATATTGAAGAAGGATCAGTAGAAGTAATGAGGGAAAGGTAAACAGAGGATAAACTGAGGAATAAGGATCTAAATGTGTTATATATATACTTTGACCCTCTTTGACCCTCAAAATCTTGTTACACACACACACACACACACACACACACTATAATGAAACTCATCAAACACTGGAAAGAAGTGGAGGAGGGAAGGTCAAGCCTGGTACTGGCACAAAAACAGACCCGAAGATCAATTAAATAGGGTAGCAGACCCAGAAATAAAACCACATACTTATGGTCAGCTGATATTTGACAAAGGAGCCAAAGACATACAATGGAAAAAACAGAGCCTTTTCAACTATTGATTCTGGGAAAACTGGGCAGCCATATTCAGAAAACTCAAAATGGACCCTAGCCTGTCACCATGCACTAACACCAACACAAAATGGACTAAAGATCACAACATCAGACCTGAAACTCTGAAACTATTGCAGGATAGAGTAGGAGAGACACTAGAATTTATAGGCATAGACAGGAACTTCCTGAATAGAGTCCCAGGGGCACAACAGATAGGGGAGAGAATTGACAAATGGAACTACATCAAAATAAGTTTCTGCACAGCTAAAGAAATAGCTACTAAAGTAGAAAGACATCCAACTGATTGGGAAAAGATCTTCACCAGCAAAGCAATAGACAAAGGCCTAATATCCATCATATACAGACAGCTCAAGAAACTAACCCCTTCCAAACCTAGCAAACCAATCATTAAATGGGCAAGGAAGCTAAAGAGAGACTTCACAGAAAAAGAAATAAAAATGGCAAAGAAACATATGAGGAAATGTTCAATGTCCCTAGCAGTAAAGGAAATGCAAATAAAAACAACCCTGAGATACCACCTTAACCCAGTCAGAATGGCCCATACTCTGAACTCAGGCAACAACAAATGCTAGAGGGGATGCAGAGAAAGAGGAGCCCTACTGCACTGCTGTGAGAATGTAAACTAGTACAACCACTCTAGAAAGCAGTCTGGAAGGGCTGGGAATATGGCGGCCTAGTGGCAAGAGTGCTTGCCTCATACACATGAAGCCCTGGGTTCGATTCCTCAGCACCACATATATAGAAAAGGCCAGAAGTGGCGCTGTGGCTCATGTGGTAGAGTGCGAGCCTTGAGCAAAAAGAAGCCAGGGACTTTGCTCAGGCCCTGAGTTCAAGGCCCAGGACTGGCAAAAAAAAAAAAAAAAAAAAAAAAAGCAGTCTGGAGGTTCCTCAAAAAACTTATCATGGACATACTATATGACCCAATCATATTGCTCCTAGGCATCTATTCTGAGCAACAGAAACCAGGATAGGACATGGACACCTACACCTCCATGTTTATCGCTGCACTGTTCACAATTGCCAAGATATGGAAACAACCCAGATGCCCCACTACAGATGAATGGATCCAAAAAAATGTGGTGCCTGTACACAATGGAATTCTACACATCGATTAGAAATGATAAAATAATGGCATTCTCAAGGAAATGGGCAGGTCATTCTCAAGGAAATGGACAGGTCTAGAACAAATCATGTTGAGTGAGACAAACCTAAAACATAGAGAACAATGGCACATGGTATCTCTGATATGTGGGTCTTAGAAATAAATAATAAAGAGACATGAAAAGGAAAACAGGACCCAAGGTACCAATTCACAGGAAGACAAAAAAAGGTCAGTCTTGGGAGAAAGGCACCAAAAAGTAAAACACAAACACTAATTCATATGTACATAAATTCATATGTACATAAATTAATATCCAGGCTGTTAAGAATTCCAAAGATAAGGAAGCAAAGACTTCTTCATAATTAGTCTTAGAGAATTTAAAGGACCCTATACCCTATACTTCACACAAGGTGTATATATGTACACATCTGAAAGAAGCTGGGAGGAGGGCACAGAAAGAATGAAAAATGGGGGTGGGGTGGATACAGTAGAAAGGGCCCAACAGCTGCAGTAGACACTGATGAGAACAAACTAAACAAATCAAGGGTAGCAGAGAGGAGGGAAGAAATTAGAGAAAAATAAGGAACAGATTACACTAAGGAAAAGAAAAGCAATGTATGTGTATGTATCATTCGATCTGGAAGGAATTGTTTTATGGTTAATAATCATAGAGGTCATAAGCATTATAAACCAGATTGACAATGGCCATCAAGGGTAAGATTTTTTTGAAAAAAAAAAAATGAAGAAAGCCGGGGGGTGGGTAGGTTGAGGGACTGGGGGGAGGGAGAAAAATGTGAAAGGGGGTAACAAGTATGACAAGAAATGTGTATGTATTCATTACCTTAAGTATGTAATTGTAATCCCTCTGTACATCATCTTAACAATAAAAAATTATTTTTCTACACATCAATACGCATGTGTATACGTATGTTTGTGTGTTTGTATGTGGAATTGTATCTTATTTTCCTGCCTCATTAAAAACTCAATCTTCTGAACTAAAATTAGGGCTTAGTGGTAGATTGCTCGCCTTGCATGCACGAAGCTCTGGGTTAGATTCTTCAGCACCACATAAACAGAAAAAGCCAGAAGTGGCACTGTGGCTCAAGTGGTAGAGTGCTAGCCTTGAGCAAAAAGAAGCCAGGGGCAGTGCTCAGGCCCTGAGTCCAAGACCCAGGACTGGCAAAATAATAAAATAAAACAACAAAACTAAACTTTTTAGGCTATAGTCAAGAAAAATTTCAATTACTATTTTTTCAAGAAGCTCTGTTTACATTAGAATTGATCCCTTCCCCCTGAGTCATTGTCCTTCCTTCAAACTGTATAAGTGCATCTCTAGTTCCTACCACTTAAGTCTCTTATGAGCTATTTTTCTAGAGGAAGAGTGATTACAGCAACTGGTTGTTTTTTAATTCACAAATGGCAATCAGTCATCTCATACTGATTTAAAAATATCATTGCTCATGTCTTTTTTTTCATGAATCTTCATTTAGTAGGAGGAAAGACATACACACATACATACACACAGAGAGAGACAGACAGACAGAGACAGAAAGAGAGCGAGAGAGAGAGAGAGAGAGAGAGAGAAAAGACTAAGCACTGACAACATAAATTTTGTGATAGTGGAAATTAAACTCAGTGCTTTCTTCTTTACAGGCACATGTTCTACCCTTGATCCCTGTCTCTATCCCCTTTTTGTATTGGTTAGTTTTGATACAGGATCGTTATGCCTAGATCAGTTTGGGCTGTAATCTTCCTATTTCTGCTTGCCCTTGTCACTGGGGATAACTAAGGCACAACACTGCATCCCACCATTGTTCTTCCTCCAGATCTGGGATAATAGGATGTGCCATCCATTCCCAGCCATAGGTTGAGGTATAGTCTCATGAAATGTTATGCCCATGCTGGCCTCAAACTGTAATACCCTAATCTCTGCCTCCTAAGTAGCTAGGATAACAGGCCTCCGCCACTGCTCCCAGTTCTGACAACATAATTCTTCATACAATATGAGTTGATAAATATGCGACATTTTTCCCATCTACTCCTATTAAAAGTTATTTCAAACAGTCAGCAAAGAACCCTTTCCCTTAAATGCCAGAGGCAACATTAGAATTGTTCTTTATGCCAATTCCTAGGAAACTCTTATTAAATTGCTTATCAGAGTGAAACCAATCTAACACCCTTACAAATCAACACCCCCCCCCCCCACACACACACACACTGAAGCCCAAGGTCACACAGAAAACTAGGAGGACATCTGGAACTAGAGGCCAAGACTCCCATTTCCTGGGGCAAACATTTTTCCTTTCACAAGGTACCACAATGGCCAAATAAATTAACAGTATTTGTGACAGCTTTAAAAGCTTTGATTTCTTGGAGGGAAAACTACTGAGAGGAGAAGAAAATCAATTCATAGTTCCCTGGATGACATTTTTAAAAGACCTATATTATAAAAACTGCTATAACCCCTTCTAAAATGCTAAGAAGGTAGGGAAAACTTCTATTAAGTATCTAATGTTTACTGTACATATTGTTTTGTCATTAAGTCAAATTTATGCATGTGTACGTGAGGTAGTATGTAGTATATCATGCTCTCTTGTGTAGTCCAAGATTGCAGAATGTCAATGACAATTTCATGGGCCTTTTAGAAGAAACATAAGAGACAGTGTTCTAACAAATTAGGCAGGATGATGGAGCCAGCTCTTAGAGCAAGTGCTGGCCACTGACTCCCAGCTTTCTCATCATTAAGTTGAAAAGGTCTCTCTAGTCCTTTCCAGTGTGCAAAGTTCTATCATTTAAAGCATAACTTTATTATTTTAAAATTATTATAAGACATTGAATTCAAAGCTTTGCTTTATAGCATACATAAGATATTTTCCATTTAACTGACACTATAATTTTGAAAAATGGTGCCTCATTTTTAAGTTAACATCTAAATTTTTATCAGAAATGTAATAGTTACGAAAGTATGATTTCTTATAGATCATGACTGCCTATTATACATGAGATTTAAGTTTTTTAAATATATTTGGAGCTACAATTTATGAAACCTATCTTCTACACAAAGCCTCACTGTAAAAGCCATCCTTCATAGCCAAACCATTACTCAAATTAGACATTTTGTGTACCATAAAAAGCCCAGCTTTATTTTTTCAATCCAATAAATAGTGACAGTATGTGCTTCATAGCAGAAAATTTATTTGTTTACTTTTAATTTCTCATTCTAATGTACACAAACAGGACAAGGTGGACATACAGATTTTTTGTTAGTTTGTTACCCGAATCTGAATAAAATTAAGCATTGGAGAGAGACAGACAGACAGACAGACAGATACAGAGACAGGGACAGAGACAGAGAGACAGAAAGACTCCTGATTTACAGTGTGATTACATTCTTATAACCCCACTGGAAATTGGAAAATATTACATGTTAAAAAATGCATTTACTACATCTAATCTACCAAACACCACAGCTTAGTCCAGCCTATCTTAAATACACTCAGAAAAGTTACATAAACCTGCAGTTGGACAAAATTACTTAATACAAGACCTATTTTATAAAATACTGAATATAACATGTAATTTATTGAATAGTAGGCCGAAAGTGAAAAACAGAATGGTCAAATGGGTAGTCACCATTAACACAGAGAACTGAAAGCATACCAGACCTATAGAATGCTAGAGACACTGAACTAAAATTGACTGCTGGATAATAACGATGTGGTGCTGGATAAAATTGACTGCTGGATAATAATGACATGGTCATTCATTTATCTCTTTTTGATGATGCTGGGAAATAGCTAGCCGACAACACCGAGGGCATCATCCCTTGTTGATGAATACATATTCTTCAGAAAGATAACAAGTTCTTATTGTACAATTTTTTTCTTTTTACTATATGTTTCTCTAGCAAACAATAGCATCCTATATATGCCTGCCAGCTCTGTGAGTCTCTCATCATTGACATCCATTTCTCCTAACATCAGAGGCCACTGCTCGTAGTAGCAAAAAGTCTTTACCAGTTTGATTGTCATCAACTTCTTCAGTATCTCATATATAACATTTTCCTCTGCCTCAACCAATGTACTTCCCTGTGTCTTCACTAAAAGGCTCCTCACCAAGTCAACAAGCTTATGAATAGCTTTTTCATTACCGACCAATTATAGCTCTTCCCAAAACATTAATATTTGCTATCTAGCATTTCACCAGCTACAGAATACTTGTTTAAGCCTTTGAATGTGTTCACAGATAAATTCAAGATTTTCTTCCAAATACCGTTTATACATTGTGATGTAACAGCAATTTTCTAAATAACAGATATTTTCTAAATAACATTAAATTCTTTTTAAAACTCTCTCAGTGTCCAGCCAGAGTCAGTCTTGCTTCAACAGCTCAAATACTTGGTATAAACTGTATGCTTTGTATAGACTTATTGTAGCTTTGACACTGGTTGAATGAATTCAGTAATTCAACTTCACATCCTTTACATTAGATCATGTTACTGATATGAGTGGATGCCTGGAACGTTGTCTGAGATTCAAAGAATTTTGAATAGAATTTGTTTTTCCTACAATACTCTTTTACCTATGGAACAAAATAGTGCAAAAACCAGATTTGAATAATGCTGATGTCATCCAGAATGGCTTTATTTGTACGTGTTCTGGGGCTTGAGCTTAGGACCTAGGCACTGTCTCTCAGCTGTTTAGCACTAGGCTAACGCTCCATCACTTGAGCTCCAGCTTCTCTTCCAGTGTTTTTATTTTGTTTTGTGAGGTATTTTGGGGGTGGATGGTTAATTGGAGATAAGAGTTTCATGGACTTTGCTGCCTGGGCTAGCTTCAAACTGTGATCCTCAGCTTTAAACTTCCCGAGTAGCAAGGATTACACATGTGAGCCACTGGGACACAGCCAGGATGTCTTTACACAGCAATATTAAATGAAAAGCATAACCTTGCACACATTCTTGGATGCTGTAGGATCCTCCAAGTGGTTAATAAGGAAAGCCTTTCACCTGAACCCTGCACCCCATAGCAGTGTTATGTACTTTTTGAATGTCTTGAATCCTGGTATTATCCTGTATATATGCTCTAGCATATATTATAGAACAAGTTAGTTTCAACCATATTAGATATTTGTTCTAGAAAATACTTCTAATCCATAATTACCCTATGCCATTCTTCTTTAAAAGCATAAGCATGTAGAAATGGAAATGTAGCTCAGTGGCAGATCACTAGACCAATAAATATAAAGACTTAAATTCAATTTTCAACATCATAAGAAAATAAAGCAGCTTCAGAATCATTTGTATCAACACTTACTGCTTCATTTCTGACTTTCACATTATGATAATTATGACACTTTTTGACATACTAGAGTAACCACATGATGCTTTAAACATTTGTGATCATATAGCATCATCAACATGCTCTTTTAGCATGTGGAAAAGACTTCAGGCCTTAGCCTAAATTGTCAGTAAACTAAGTGGTATGCTCATCCATATCTGGTTTTCCAACCATGGACAAAGTAATTGGCCCTAACTTGTCCATGGACAAAGTAATTGGCCCTAATTTGTCCATCTTTAGTCAGTATAACTCCTATCTTCAAAAGAAACTGAGTGTGACAGGATCATAGAAATCTAGGAAACAAAGGCAAGATGCTTTGGAGAAGACTCCTAAGAAGCCATTTTAGAAGGATGAGAGCATGCCATAATATTGGTTGGTGAAAACTTTTTCCTATCTCTGTAACTTGAAAGTACAATGGATTGAGAAGCAGTGGGAGGTGACAGAAGAGGAAGCATTTAGACATGAAAGGATCAATGTATGTGTGCCCCAGTAATGAGACTTGAACTCAGGACCTCATGCTCTCACTTGGCTTTTTTGATCAAAGCTGATGCTTTACCACTTCTGCAACAACTACACTTCCAGCTTTTGTTCTGGTTCATTGGAGATAAGGGTCTCATGGACCTTCCTGCCTTGGCTGGATTTGAAGCATAATCCTCAGATTTCAGCCTCCTGGGTAGCTAAGATTACAGGCACCCAATTCAGGAGGGGTTTTGTCTGTATATATTAGGCCAACTTAGGCTACAGAGTAAGTTTAAAGATAGCCAGGGCTATATGACAATACTTTTCTCTCCCAGCCTGCTGGTGCCTTCATCTTGGACTATCCAACCTCCAGAACCGTAAGAAATAAATCCACAGATCACCAAATCTAAAACATTATGCTATAGTAGCCTCAATGGACTGACACAGATTTTATTATAACCCAATGAAAAAGGTGTTGATTGTGGGTTGAATTGTGTCACTCCAAAAAAAACATAGTTGAAGGCATCACCCCAATACCTCAGAATGACCTAATTTCAAGATAGGTTCAAGTTAAACTGAAGATATTTGAAGAGCTCTAATCCAACATGGTTGCTCTTCTTTAAAAAAAAAAAGTCGATATTTGCAAACACAAGCATAAATCTAGTGAGAAGGGGACCATCTACACTGTAAGGAAAGAGGCCTGGGAGAGGTAAACAACTTCTGGGAGGTAAACAACTCTATCATTTTGATGTTAGACATCAGGCTTAGAACTGTGAGACAGAAGTTTCTATGTAAGAAAAAAAAAAAAAAGAAGAAGTTTCTATGTAAGCAACCTAGGTTATGGTATTCAGTCACAACAGCCTGAGCAAACTAATACAGGAGAAAAAGCTCTTATAGTAAGCATAAAGGAAATGTCAACATTTGAAAATTACCAATATATATGCATGTGTCACTACTTGTAAGTAAAAATGATAAAGAATTTCTGCATACTTACATATACAATTGAAGTAAATATCTTGAAATTTCAAAGACAATAGATTGTTACTTTATTGGAAATTTTAAGATACTTATAGTAGTTGTAGACTATTTCACATGTTAAAGAATTATATAATCCATTTGAAATTATGAAATAAGTATTCTGTTAAGTTTATTTTTACAAGCCTATATATAAAACTATCTAATGATAATTTTGATTATTCTTTTGAATTCATTTGCATTATAAAGCTTTTTGTAATCTTTATTCAATTTAATTGAACACTGTTCTGCACAAGATACCATATTATATATATATTCTGGCAAGTCTGTTCAACAAAATCATGTCTACCCATTCCATTAAATGACATATAAATTTAATTCAAATTTTTTTGTTGTTATTATTTTGTTTTTACTTTATATCAGCACTGGAGCTTGAACTGAAGACCTTGTGCTCTTGCTTGGCTCTTTCACCTGAGGCCGGCGCTCTACCACTTCAACATTTTCTAATTGAATTTTTGTAAGTTTTTGACTATCCATATATCTCAGCACTAATCTGAAATTATTCTTACTTTAACATCTACTAGTTTTCTCACAGAAAAAAATGTAGTTACATTTTAAGCCATCATAATAATTTCTTTGGATTAGAATGGCTATCAAGTAATGCTGCCTCTAGCTAAAATAATTCCTCATTTATAGATCATATTGTGATTTTTTGTTTCCTAATCTGGATATATGGACATAGAATTTCATGTATCTACCACATAAAATATCAAGTTTTAAGAAAATAAAACCAAAAAAATTCCTAATTGCTTTCTACTCCATTTTTCTAGAACCATTCAGTCATTACATTGCAAAGAAAGCAGCATCAGCACACAATCACCAATGTTTTCATTATTGCTGAAAATGAGCACAAGGTAGCACCTTAATTGCCATCTTAAGGATGAAGGAGGAACAAAACTCAGCAAACAAGGAAGAAAGACGCTGAGCCTGAATGCCTCATCCTGACCCCCCAAAATTGGGTCTACTTGGAGTTGTCTAAAACATATAGGGAACTTTCAGACCATTGTCTGCAGACAAATGCATGCAGGGCTCAGAGCAGCAGAATGGTTTCAGGAACCCAGAAGTGATCTAGTCCTGTTACTTCAAAAGTGTGGGAGACATTTACTAGAACAGGTGACAAGAAGACAGACCACATGTAGCTTCACAGTTCCTGCTAAGAAGTTTGGAGTTTCATTCTAGAGGTAATGACAGCTACAAAAGCTTTCAACAAGTCTGGTAAGAGGTGTTCAATTGGTGCAGGTAAGAAATGACACAATCATTATTTTAAGAAATTTGGAGATACATTCTCCATAGATATTGTGCCCAAATTAGGTTGCTAAGTTATCATTGGATTTGATACTTAAAACCTAACTGAATTAAATAATCTTCAATAATAGAAGAGAAACTGAATAAATTTAAGTATATAGATAATTCCAAGTAAAAAGTGATAAGAGGTTCTAGACAAGCTGATCAATTAAAACTGTACTAGAAAATTTGTGAAGGAATAAATATAAATCCAAATTTCACAAGAATAATTTTATTTCCTATTTCTCTTCATTCTCATAGACTCAGTAATCTTTTATGCCCAATGCTACAAGAAAATAAACATATAGGGAACTATAGATTCATTAGCAATCTAAGAAAGAAGCAGAAAACATGATAGTATTAGATCAGATGTCTAGATTCTCAATGCCCAGGCATCACAGAAACAATGAATTCATATGACCAGAAGCAGAAAGTCTGAGTAATGGTTGCAGTGAAGGGTTCCTGAATAAACAGGTAACTAGATACCATCAACATTTTACTATACATACTTAAATTCTTAAGATGGGAATTCTACATGAAGGTGTACTTCTCCAGCCTCAGTTCTTATTAAACTCCAGGTCTTTCCAGTCACAAGTCTATCAGCTTCACATTCTCCAGTTATTCAACAAATGTTGATTAAACACCTGCTCTGTGTTTGGTGCCTTGCTATGCAATGGTGTCACACCAAGGAAAAGTGCATAGTGTCATGATTAAACCAGTAAGTAAATAGTGACAAAGACTAAGTCACCACATTCTGAGACTTAGCAACAGTTTCCTCCTTGGCTTAATTATGCCGCTTCTCTCAGTCAGTAATAGGCATTGTCTTCAGAAAGAAACAATACCACAGCAAAAGAGGGAAAAAGCATCTGGGCTGGAAGAGAATGGCTTTTAAATTTAATGGTCTAATGTCTAAAGAAACCAGGCCTAAAGTGTATTCAAGACTAAGAGATGTGGAGGAGCAGACATGGAAAGTGTCTAATCCACCAGCAGTCTAACCTGTGAGAGGAAGAAGAGCTTCCTGGGAACCTGACAGAAGCTGCTGTGACCTGGTGGAACTCCAGGTATAGGCTTAGGATCTAAGAGGACTAAAAGAAAAAAAATGAGTGAACAGATGCTGAAATAGCTTGTCCTCTTCCCTCCCCTGCTTCTCTGAACTCTGACAGCTACACTCACACTTTTATTAAGAAATTTAGAAAATTTTTCTCTGAGAAATCTGCTCAACCCAAGAGAAAACATTAAAGATTCTATGCCATATTCCCTGAAGAAATGGCTCTGTTTGGTATTATGTATAGCAAAGACCTCTATTGGCAGGACCTACTCACATACACAGTTTGTAATCAGCTATACCCACCCCTGCTTGAAATGCATGAGACAGCCAGCTGTCAAGGAGCACCTGCAAAATGTGCATGCAGTGGGAGAAGGATTGCAAAAAAGGAACAGGGAGAAGCAGTTCACAATAACTAGAGGGAAAAGAAAATTTGGGCTTACAGTATTTTCTAAAATTATTGATAGAGATCTTGTCAGAAGATCCATTGACTGCATGTTCTTCATCAAGGGTCAGTAAACCCTTCAGGAAAACCCAACCTGTAAATAGTTTTATTGGAATACCATTAAACGTATCATTTCCATATTGTCTTGGGATATTTTTGCATTAAAATAGGAAAGAAAGATGAAGAGTTGAGACAGAGACTACATAGCCTTTAAGCCTAAGATTTCCCATTATTTTACCTTTACAGAAAATCTGTGAGCCTTGTCTTCCGTAAAATACATCATTTAAATGATCTCACAGTACGCGTGTGTATGTGTGTGTGTGTGTGAACTATGTGAAGGGAGGAACAAGGATGGCTAAGATGTGGAGCCCATCCCCAAGCAGCAATGACTACATAAGCAATCATACAAAGAAGTAGACAGGAGGGCTGGGAATATGGCCTAGTGGCAAGAGTGCTTGCCTCGTATACATGAAGCCCTGGGTTCAATTCCTCAGCACCATATATATAGAAAATGGCCAGAAGTGGTGCTGTGGCTTAAGTGGCAGAGTGCTAGCCTTGAGCAAAAAGAAGCCAGGGACAGTGCTCAGGCCCTGAGTTCAAGGCCCAGGACTTGCAATCAGCAAAAAAAAAGAAAAAGAAGAAGAAGAAGAAGAAGAAGAAGAAGAAGAAGAAGAAGAAGAAGAAGAAGAAGAAGAAGAAGAAGAAGAAGAAGACAGTAAAGAGTGCCACATGAAGTACAGACAATGTCTTGGTAGTTGAAAGAAATGTAGATGTTTATATAGCACAGGGACTTGAACAAGATTCCTAATATAGATATTTACGTTGGAACTCACATATTAGATATGTCCTTGAAAGCCAGGCACCTGTAGCTCACATCTGTAATGGGCAGGAAAGTCAATGAGTCTCTTATCTCCAATTAGCTACCCAAAAAGTGAGAAATGGAGTTGTGGCTTAAGTGATAGAGCACTAGCCTTGAACAACAATACCCAGGAACCTGAGCTCAAGTCCTAGGACTGGCAAAGAAAGAAAAAAAAAAGAAAGAAACAAACAAACAAGGCAAGAAGACAAGGAAAAGAGGGAGGGGGAGGAGGGAGAGAGAAAGAGAAGGGAAGAAAAAGAGAAAGAAAAAGGAAGGAAGGGAAGAAGAAAAAAAACAAAAGAAAGGAAGAAAGAAGAAAAGAAATCTTTACCCTCTCTATGCCTATTGAAGCACTTCACATATTTTCTTGAAACTATATAGAGTTTTAAATTTAAATATTTAAAAATAATCGAATACTATTTTTTCTTAATGCTGCCTTTCATACATGCTCTTTGTACAATGAATTTATTAGTATTGGTAAGGGCCTTGAAATTTTTGTCTAAGTAAAGCAACAATGAATTTCTATAATGTTCTCTACAATAGCATTTGGGTACAAACCACTTATTATGAAATATTCTAGGTCAAGGATGACGGAATGACTTGTTCAGAGTAATTGGAGCCAAGCTGCCCCTCTAATCACAAGGTACCTTTGACTACTTGTAATGAATCTAATTTGACAAAACATGTCACTTATTATTGCTGGTATGAGAGAGAGAGAGAGGGAGAGAGAGAGAGAGAGAGAGAGAGAGAGAGAGAGAGAGAGAGAGAGTGCCAGTCTTAGGGCTTACACTAAGTACCTTGGAGCTTTTCCTGACCTATTTACTCAAGCCTAGTGCTCTACCTCTTGAGTCACAGCTCCCACTTTTGGCCTTGTGCTGGTTACTTGGAGATAAGAGTCTCACAGACATTTCTTTCCAGGCTGTCTTTGAACAGTGATCCATAGATCCCTGTCTTCTGAATAGCTAGGATTACAGATATGAACCACTGGTGTCTGGCTTGAAAGAGTATTTTCAAATAGCATGACAGTTGTATAATAATGGAAGACTAAATTGTCATTTGCAATGATTCAAGTATTATATTAGAAATAAAAATAGATATCTTTACTGAGCTGCATACACAGGACTAAACTGAGATCATTCATATCCTTGTTTCTAAAATGATTTGCTTTTGAAATGTAATAGCCAGCTACTGAAAATCTCACAAGGGAGAGAGACTGTTGTGGTAAGGGCATCTGGGGCATGTACCTTTGTTTATTATTTGGAGAATCCCCTTTCAGAAGGGGCAGAAAAATGGAGAAAGGAAGGGTGGGAGAATACAATCATAATATTCAATGCACAAGTATAGAATAATCTCACTGATGAACACAGACATGGAGCTCTTTAACAAAATTCTAGCAAACAATTCAGCAAAGTAATCAAAAAAAAATCACACTTTATGACCAAGTGAACTGGTAAAGCCCCTACATAACAACCTCAAGGCTTTAAGCTCAATTCTCATAACATACACAAAAAGGAAGTTATCATCCTGGAATGGCAATGATTAGGCATTCAATGTGCATCCAAGAATCAGCACTGATCTTTAGTCACATGCATGACCAACTTGTACAATTAAGAGACAGGGATTATGCAAGGAAGTTTCTACCTCACCTATGTTGTGTCTACATCATGTGACTAATTCCTCAAACATCCTTTTTCTTCTCTAGTGTTTTTAATGGCTTTAGTTTTTATTATCTTCAGTTATACAAAGATGTTTGAATTCAACATGTCAATTTATTAGTATAATGCAGCTTGACCATCTTTCTCCTCCGCTCTCACAACCCCACCCTTCTCGTCATTACCTGGTTCCATTTTCACACATGTACATTGAATATTGGCTTTATTTCTTTCCTATAGGATTAATTCAATATTGAATGGATGAGTCTCAATTGATAGTTACAGTGAGGGTCATCAGGTTCAAGCAGGCAAACAACGTGTTTCTGAAGATATTTATACCATTAAGAATTATATGTGAATCTCTTCCGCCGCCATTTTAAATCTAGCTCCATACAACGCTCCGCCACCGCCACCCGGACTACGCGCCAGCACCCTTCGACCGACCATCCCGCCACCATGGAGGACATGAACGAGTATAGCAACATAGAGGAATTCGCAGAGGGATCCAAAATCAGCGCGAACAAGAATCAGCAGGATGACGGTAAAATGTTTATTAGAGGCTTGAGCTGGGATACGAGCAAGAAAGATCTGACAGAGTATTTGTCTCGATTTGGGGAAGTTGTAGACTGCACAATTAAAACAGATCCAGTCACTGGAAGATCAAGAGGATTTGGATTTGTACTTTTCAAAGATGCTGCTAGTGTTGATAAGGTTTTGGAACTGAAAGAACACAAACTGGATGGCAAATTGATAGATCCTAAAAGGGCCAAAGCTTTAAAAGGCAAAGAACCCCCTAAAAAGGTTTTTGTAGGTGGACTGAGCCCAGATACTTCTGAAGAACAAATTAAAGAATATTTTGGAGCTTTTGGAGAGATCGAAAATATTGAACTTCCCATGGATACAAAAACAAATGAGAGAAGAGGGTTTTGTTTTATCACATATACAGATGAGGAGCCAGTAAAGAAGTTGTTAGAAAGCAGATACCATCAAATTGGTTCTGGGAAGTGTGAGATCAAAGTTGCACAACCCAAGGAGGTGTATAGGCAGCAACAGCAACAACAGAAAGGAGGAAGAGGTGCCGCAGCTGGAGGAAGAGGTGGTACTAGGGGTCGTGGCCGAGGTCAACAGAGCACTTATGGCAAGGCATCCCGAGGAGGTGGCAATCACCAAAATAATTACCAGCCATACTAAAGGAGAACATTAGAGAAAGCAGGAGATGCTAAAGAAACCCATCTTACAGGACTACATTGAAGATTTGGTCTTCTGTTGATCTGATTATTTTGTAAAGACTTTCTAGTGTATAAGACACAATTGTGTCCAACTTTATATAGCTGCCAGTTAGTTTTCTTTGTTTTTACTTTGTCCTTTGTTATGTGTTATGACTCAATGTGGATTTGTTTATACAAAGTTTTATTTGTACAATTTCATGTTAAACCTCAAATAAATGCTTCCCTGTGTGATAAAAGGAAAAAAAAAGAATTATATGTGAAGGGTCACTTGACTATTCCTTTAAGTTAGAAATAGAATTTAGTTCTATCTACAGCAAAGTTATAGCTTCTAAGGCATAAATTAAAGTCATTTTTGGTCAAGGTTGTCTATATTATACAGGATATAGTTTTGAGTATACAAAACTGTGTAATACTCAATGACAAACATATAAATAATCTGTGATACAATAGAGAACTGTATATAAAATGAAACATATACAAAACACAGTTTGTAATATTTTAAGCCATACCATTTAACTTACTTTCTTCCTTTTGGGCAAACTTATTTGATTGAATTAGCATTGTGTAAATCCAGATTATAATGAGCTCCAACAACTCAATAGGAAAACAAATGCTATTTAAAAATGAGCAAAAGACCTGAAAAAAAGACTCCTCAAAAGAAAACATACAATAGCCAGCAGCTATACAAAAGATGTTCAATATCACCATATCATCAGGGAAATGCAAATCAACACTCTAATGAGTTATCACTTTTTGCCTGATAGATGGTTAAGATTAAAAAAGACAAAAGATTATAGTAGGGGAGGATGTGGAGGAAAGGCAATGTTTACACTCTGTTGGTGAGTATGTAAATCAGTACAGCCATTATGGAATACAAGAACAGCAGAGAAGACTTCCCAATATGTACTGGCAGAATATTAAAACTCTATCTCAGAATGCTAGGCCCTTTGAGTTTTTTCTGAAAAGATGCAAATGGTAATAAGAAAAAAATACCATTCACAGAGTTAGAATGTTTAGCTCTGTGATTTTCAAAAAACTGATGGTGAGTGCCCCAATACCAAATGAAAAGCATCCACCATTTCTACTCCATGATTAAGTCAGGTAACACAAGAAAGTGAAGGCAGGCTTTTGGGAACCATGAAGGAACAGAACAATAAAAAAGCACAGTGAAGACAAAGGCAGCCAAAAAGCAAGAAAAGGCTCCAAACTCAACCCCAACTCCTCTCTAGATGGGGAGCAGAAGCTAAAACATTATCACAAGGTAAGCCAAAGGGCCTTGATGACAGACTGGCACTTTCAGTTGTGTGATAAGCCCACAACCCTTGCAAGACTTCAGTCCACTTCTGGGATGTGGTGAAACCATTTGTTCTGCTGTTCTAGTCTGAATATACAAAGCATAAGACATTAGATCTGCTCAGGGCTTGCATACAGCACAGAAAATCCCATGGACCTCATTAAAAACAGAGGGCAGTCTACTCAGGTGACAACATTATTGAGGACAAGCCTCCCTCTCAGAAGAGCAGAAGACTCTGCCTTTGTGTGCTTATTGTTTTGTGTTCCACTTCTTTCCTACTACCAACACCCAAAGTCCTCAACTCCACTAAACAAGCAAAGGTCTAACTAAGGCTGAATGAGGATGCAGCAAACCGATGTGAATTTAGACTGCTTCACAGACACTGCACTGTTCACGGATAGTGTGGACCCCGCGGGGCCTGTTGAGCACACTGGGAGGAGTTGGCGGGCTTCCTCTGATGATGTGAGTAGCCCACTCTGAGCACCTTCGTTTTGAACCAAATACTCCCTGGAGGGGAGGAGTAGGGAGGGAAAAACTGGAAGAAAACGAGGGAAGAGTTGATACTTTTCAAAAAGTAATGTACTCATGACCTGACTTATATAATTTTACTCATTACCTGACTTAATATGACTGGTTACATCACCTTTACAATTAAAAAAATACTCCCTGCTTTTATGCTCAGAAGTGCTTCCTGCCCCAACCGCGGACACTCTGTGACCACTAGAGGCAATGCCACCTAGAGTGAGGAAGTCTATCCACTGAAAAAGACAGCAATAACCACATCAAGCATCACAATACTTGACAGCAAACAGAGCCATAATCACAAAAAAAGAATGATACTGGCACAAAAACAGATATATAGGGGAGTTGAGAGAAAATGGCAAATATACAACATAGAACCAATAGAGCTCTTTCTCTGAAGAAGCAGAGTTCAAATATGAAAGCACAATGTATTTCAGTACTACTCACCATCCTTCATTCTCTCCCCATTCCTCACCCAAAAACAGTCCCACAGTTACCATCATGATATGGGTGTGTGTGTGTGTGAGTGTGTGTGTGCACTTCCATGCACTGTGAGTACCTGTGTTGAAGTACATTAGGGAGATGTATGAAAACGGAAAATGAAACCAGTTGAAATCATCTTGAGAAGATGTCATTCTTTATGATAGAAGCATCATACTAAGTGAAGTGAGCCAGACCCAAAGATACAAAGACTCTATGGTTTCCCTCACTGGGAATAATTAGTACATGTCTAGTCTGAGTCCATGTCTAGTACAGAGTCCTAGCAAGTGATCACAGTAGCTCAATAGCTATGTACATATGATCACATAAGATGATGCTAAGTGAAATGAATTCCAAGTTATGGAAATAAGTGGGTTATCGTTGTTATTTTTAACGTACTATGTGAAATTATTTCTTTTTCTTTTGTCTTCCCTATGGTTTAACACCTGTTATCACTATATTTGATTTTGGTGCCCTGGGTATTGTATATACATTTATCTGAATTAGGGAAGGGAAGGGAAGGGGAACATCAAAATGGTTAAAAGGCAAAGGATAAAAGGCAAACCAATGCAACAGAAACATTAACAAGACAATATGTTGTAAACTGTGCAACTGGGGGGGATAGGGAAGGAGGGAATGTGGGATGAAAATGAGGGGGGGTAACATGTTGGACAAGAAATGTACTCACTACCTTCCCTATGTAATTGTAACCCCTCTGTACATCATCTTGACAACAAAAATTAAAGAAAAAAAAAGAAGATAGTGTTAGAGGGGGTGATACTGAACAGGGAAGACTATGCATACAGGGAAATATCACAATGAATTGCTCCCCTATACAATCAAAATATGCTAATACACTATTTAAAGGCATCATTAAAAATTAAAAGTTTCAGATGTGCTGGCTCAGCCTATAATCCTAGCAACTTAGGAAGTCGATAGCAAGGAATCAAAGTTCAAGACCAACTTTGGCAAAAAGAAGTTCAAAATACTCCATGTCAACCAATGCCTTAGCACAAGGGCATGCCCCTGCTGTCCCCAGTGATTTGGGAAAGCACATCTAAGTGGATTACAGTCCCCAACAGCCCATGTATAAAGCAAGACCCTGCCTCAAAAATAACCAATGCCAAAAGGGGCTTGTGGTGTGGCTCAGGTGGTAGAGTATTTTCCTGACAAATGCAAGGCCTTGAGTTCAATCCCCAATACTACAAAAAATGCAAAATAAAAAGTATTCTGAGATACATAAATAAATAAGAAGCACACATTTAGACCAATGAGATAAAACAGAAGACCGAGAAATAAGCTCACAATTACAATCATGTGATGTCTTACAAAGGTGCCTAAAACATATATAAAGACAGTCTCTTCAACAAATGGTGCTGGGAAACTAAATATTCACATGTAGACGACTGAAACTAGATACCTGCCTAGCATCCTGCACTAAAAATCAATTCAAAACAGATTAAAGATTTTACTGTAAATACTTCTAAAATATTACAGAATACATAGAGAAAACCTTGAAGTACAGGTGACTTACTGAATAGAACTCCAATAATTCAGGAAATAAGAACAAGCATTGTCAAATAGTACTATATCAATTGAAAAACTTCTGAACAGTGAAGGAAACAGTAAAATAAACAGATGGCCTAGAGAATGGGAGAAAGTTTGGGTCAAATATTCATCTGACCAAGGTTTCATAACCAGAAAATATAAGAATCTCAAATCTAAATTCCAAAAGAACCAATAATCCATGTAATAAAATAGAAAATTCTCAGATGTACAGCACGAAGGTGTGCCTCATGAGGTAAAGTGCCAGCCTTGAACAAAAAGCAAAGCAAAAGGGCCAGGTCCTGAATTCAAATCCAGTGTTGGTACCAAAATTAATAATAATAATAATAATAGAATAACACATGTTTAGCATGTTTAACATTGCTGGCCATAAAGAAAACGCAAACTCAAACAGCACTGAGACTTTATTGCAGGCATTCAGAATGACCATCATCAAGAAAACAAATGACAACATATGCTGGTGAGGGTGTAGCATTATTCATAATAATCAAGCTATGAAATCTGCCTAGGTGCCCTTCAACTAATGAGTAGATAAAGAAAATGTAATATACATGGATATACAGATATAGACAGATAGGCAGGTAACTAGATTTTAATATGATGTATATTCTTATATTCTTATATATTCTTTACTCAATGAAATGCACACACACACACACACACACACACACACACACACACTGAAGTATTACTTAGCCATAAAGAAGAATAAAGTCATCATTTTGGGAAAAAATGGATGGAATTGGATATTATCATCTTAAACGAAATAAGCTAAGTTCAGAAAGACAAATAGAATGCATTTTTCATGTGTGGAATCTATACCTAAACATATATGTGTATGTCTATATATACATATACATATATATATGAATTAATGTAATTATGGTTCCGTTTGGGGAGGATGAGTGACAGGGAAGTGTGAAAGAATTTTGGGGATGAATAATGTCAAAGCATTTGTGTCAGATAGTATAATGTCCAAGTGTATTGTGTTTGTGTATAAAGATGGCATGGTAAACCACTAAGCTTTATGTAAAAAGGATCCAGTAGGCCTGGGGAAGAAAGGGCAATAGAAGTCAATCTGATCTAAGAAACAATATCTGCATTAAGAAGTACTATGATGAAACCCCTTTGTAAAGTTAATATATCCTACCATAAAAAAATAAAGCTCTTGGGCTGGGGATATGGCCTAGTGGCAAGAGTGCTTGCCTCGTATACATGAGGCCATAGGTTCAAATCCCCAGCACCACATATACAGAAAAGAAGTGGCGCTGTGGCTCAAGTGGCAGAGTGTTAGCCTTGAGCAAAAAGAAGCCAGGGACAGTGCTCAGGCCCTGAGCCCAGGTCCCAGGACTGACCAAAAATAAAAAAATAAAATAAAATAAATAAAGCTCTTGAGTTTCCTGGGTTTAGTTATGAAGGTTTTACATCTCAGGAAAACTCTTCATCCCAGATAAACCACCTAACTGTCACCTTATGTTCCAGAAAGTACAAATGTATTGGTGCTTGGCTTTTCTCCTTCAAACAGGAAGGTATTAAGGCTTTTTGCTGCAATAGTCCTTACTTAAACAAAGGAATCACATATGTCTCAGTTAAATTAGCAGGGCAGGTGAGGCATGGTGGCATATGCAAGTAACCTAGCACTTGTAAGGTTAAGGCAGGAAAATCACAGTTCAAAGCTAGCCAGGTCTACACAGTGGAATCCTGGCCAAAACAAAAACAAAAACAGAACACGAAAACAAAAATTAGATAGAAGATGATAATAATAATTCAAACATCTATAAAACATAAACTTTCAGGATAATTTTAAGTAAATCAGTATGCCCTGAGTCCTATACAATAAGTGTATATTTTCATGTTTCTAAATACTCAAAATAGAAAATTTAACCATATCATATAAGATAATTATGGTCAATTTTAAACTGCTCATTAGTAATAACTTTGGTATTCTCTTAGAATTTATAGCAGCTTAGGGTACAATCACTTACTAAACACAATATTATATAAAATCTGCCCCAACTAGACAAAATTAGGTAGGAATTAAAGTCTACTATCAATTGGAGATAAAAGTCTCACACCTTTCCTACCCAGGTGGGCTTCAAACCACATCCTTAGATCTTAGCCAAGTAACATGAGCCACTGATGCTCAGCAATATGTTTTAATATTTTGAATACAGATACATGAATGCTAGAGAAATACTTAGGAAAATGGACTAGTAGTTTTCTAATATCCAGTTCCTTCTGGACCTATGGACAGAATCTTGATTTCATTACCGAAACCATATCTCTCCCCACCATTAAGAAGGCAGTCTGTCTGACGGGGCTGGGAATATGGCCTAGCAGCAAGAGTGCTTGCCTTGTATACATGAAGCCCTAGGCTCGATTCCCCAGCACCACATATATAGAAAATGGCCAGAAGTGGCGCTGTGGTTCAAGTGGCAGAGTGCTAGCCTTGAGCAAAAGCTCAGGCCCTGAGTTCAAGGCCCAGGACTGGCAAAAAAAAAAAGTCTGTGTGAAGCAAGTATGCTTTTGTCCTCTGTCTTCTGCAACCTTTTTGCATTAAAAAGATACACTTTTACATTTTCTGTATAGAAAGAAAATACTTGGACAAAATATCTGGAACTCCAGCTGCCATTTTGAGCCATGACTCATACTGAGAGCTGGAATCTTATTACAGGATATTTTAGGCCAGGTACCAATTCCTGAGTTTTATAGTTTAGGTCTAACCACTACTCCCAATACTCCCAATAAAAAGACAAGTACTGATGATGGGCAGAGAAGGGCCCATTAAGTGTCACAAACAGCTGAGGAAAGAGGGAAGTTACCAATTTCAAGCAGCTTTCTCATACAGATATCTGCTTTAGGCTTAAATAGGAGGAAAATTGGAGGCAGAGGAAGAGTTATGCAAATATATTAAACAGAGCCAGTCCTGGATATGTTTTAATGGGCACAAGTAACTGGTGAGAGCCACAGGTGGCCTGGCAATCTATTGCTTCAATATTGGTCAGGTGAAGCCTTCTTACCAGACGAGCCATTGACACCTGGCTAATGGTCTTGGTTTCTCATCTGCTCCTTCCATGATTCCAAAATTATTGCCAAGCAACTGCAGAACAGAATAGCTCATAGTAAACAACAGACGTAAAATGGAGACTGGAATGTACAGCTTTTGCTTTGCTATTAGTTAATACCTCGGTCACTGTAAGAAGTTAAAGTCGTCCGGCAAAAGCAGCTTTTAAGTATCTATTTTAATTCAAATAGAAAAGATATCATAGGAGATAAATAGGAAATCAAGTTTTGACCTAAAATTGCTTACCTCTAGACTTCCCTTACATGAAAAGGAAACAAACTATAATTTCAACTTTCCTTATTAATAGTCAAATAGACCTGAGCTGAAACTGGTAGCATAGAGTGCTACCACTCACTGGGGCTCATCAGAAACAGGCAAGATTGTTGGCTTTAGAATGCAGTAGCAACACAGTGGTCAGACAGTTGCCTCTGTGCTTTAGAAGAATGGCCTCGTGCTGACAGAGGCTCCAATGCCAGGAAAAATGGTGGAAATATTTATTGTGATTTCTAGGAGGGGCCTCTCTCACTTTTAGAGAAACCTACAGGGACAACATAAACTTAAAGCAGAGCTGTCAAGTTTGCCACTGAGATGAAAAGGAATGCCACTGTGATAATGTTCTCTGTCCAAGGTCAGCAATTGAAGGCGAATAAGAAACCCATTCCAACACCCCCAAGCTGCAAGAACAACTGCTGCCTCCACAATTGCAACCGAGGCAGTAACAAGAGGTGCCTGCCTATAAACGTGCAAGTTCAGGATTTAAGAGGAAAGGTGAACTTGCTGGCAATTACCAGACTGACAGTGTGACTTTTTCCCCCACTGCAATCATTATTTTAAATATCCTCATGATGTCAGCCTTGAAGATGAAAGAACATGTTGAAGAGAATGCTAAAGCCAAAACTTAAAAATGAGACTCATAACTGTAACCCCTCTGCACATCACATTTATAATAAAAAATTTTAAATAAAATTCAATATTAAAAAATGAAACTCATCAAGCTTTAGAATTTTATATCTATGGGAAAGCCAGAATAGTGTCACCTTTTCTGAATGTATAGGATGTTGCTGTAGCAGCTGAGGACTGTGACCTTGAAAAATGTTGCTGCCTCCTCCACTTGTCTTCCACAGGGAAAAAACAAGCTGCTCACTGATGTTCAAATGTTTCCTTTAATGAAGTTCAATTAGAAGTGCAGCAGGGGCTGGGGATCTGTTACTGGCTTCTTCCTCTAAGATCTATCTACTATTGGCTGGAAGGAACTTGTGACAAGTTCACTCTATCAGAGCCTGCTGACCAATAAAATGTGTCCCCATCAGCTCTAATATTTTTGTGGGCAAAAATGACTAGTGTACTAGTCTTTGACTCTTCTCAAGAGAAAAAAACAAATCTAAAAGAAGGTGGTATCTATTCCAATATTAAAATCTTCTTTGTCCTTTTGTTTTCAAATAAATAGTTCACGAAGCTAAACTTACAGAGTTATTCCTTGCAGACCACATGAAAGACATGACTCTTGAAAGATGGATAAAACTTAAAGTTAACTGCAAATGATTTCAACCAAAATAAACAATATGCATCGAGAGTTGACCTGGGTGGGGGTGGGAGGGGTGGGACAGGGACAGGGGATGGGACTCAGTCTGCTTATGCAATGGTTCACAGGCTGGTGGGGGATGGGACTCAGTCTGCATATCCAATGGTAGACTGGCTGGTAGCAACTTCAGGTACAAGTGAAGGAAAGACCTTGGAAAGGTCTACATTGGAAAGACCTTGAGTACACAGCTAAGGCTTTTAGACTTTGTCCTATACACGATGTAAAGTCTTGGAAAATGATGGGTGGGGTTGGCAAAGAAGGCTGCAGTAAGAGTTATATACAATGCCCAAAACTTATCTAGGGAGTCAATAAGGGACCAAAAGAAAAGAGCACTAAGAACAGTGAACAAGCAAAATGAACTGCATCATGGTTAGTCTCACAAGTCCTTTCAGTGCTCACCAGTGGCCAGTGACAGCAAAGTTACAGCAGGGTCAGCCCTGCTCATTGAGGGAAACTCTCCCATCTGTATTTCTATGAAACTAGACTAACGCCAATTTGAGGACATACATAATATATAATATATCATCCTTACCACTTGGAATTTTTTTAATCCTGCCCTTTTCTCCTCATCAAACTACATTAATATGTGTTTATGTTCATAGTCATGTAATTATAAATGTGTTAGAAATACCCAAACAATACAAAGACACAAGCTCTTTTAAGTTTATTAAGTAACACCAAATGTATTGTATCGATTTGTCCATTCTCTTTAAGCCTTAACAGAGACAGGACGTAAACACTGTTGCTCAATTAATTTGTATCAATCAGACTCTGTGGTACCTCTCCCTGGGAATGTAGAGGACTTCTCTGAGTCTGGGCCAGTGTGACCTTGAAATGTTCTATGATCTCTGGCAATTTAGCAAACATTGTGTCCACATCAGTGCAACAATCTCAATCTCCAGCCATCAACTTTGGGATATACATTTGATCTACTAGTTCATGATACTAAGTCAAAGAATGACTATCAGAACTTTTCTGTAAATAGGGATTCTAAACAAAAAAATGCAATTAATTGTAGAAGAGTATTAAAAAGTAATGAGATTTCTGGACACCAGTGGCTCACACCTGTAATTCTAGCTACTAAGGAGGATGAGATCTGAGGATCACAGTTCAAAGCCAACCCAGGCAGGAAAGTCTGTGAGACTTTCATCTCCAATTGACCACTAAGAAGCTGGAAGTGGAGCTGTGAATCAACTGGTAGTCATGAGCCTTGAGAAGAAGGCTTAGGGACAGTGCCTAGGCCCTGAGTTCAATCCCTAAAACAAGCACACAAGAAAAGTAATGAAATAAGACAAGTATTATCCATTTCTCAGTAACAGAATGAACACTACCATGAATGCAACAGTAATATTATGATCTTCTAGGTTTATCTTTCTTTCTCTCTCATCTTCTGTACCTTTTGCTTTTACTTGGTCAAGTATATCCTCTTAAATTATGTCTTGCCAAGAGCAAAGAAAGTTTGTGTTGGAACATTTTTACCTCTGGAGGAAAAAAAAGGTGAATGTCATTTGAAGATGGAAAGTATCTTATTTGTTCTGTTAGAACCCTTGCACATTACAGATTCTTCTTTAAAGAAAGAAGAAACTGACTCTCAACGGTGCCATCAAGATCAATATCCAAGGTTATACTGAGAACAAAAAAATTTTAACCATATTTCCAGCATTTGGACTCCCATAAATATAGAAGATGTCTTTTTAATTCAGGGATTTGAGCAATCTGGATTCAGTATAAAGAAGATGATAATTCTAATTTTTCCCCTTAAAATGAAGCTGCCCCTGCTTATCTGCAGAGGTTATGTTCCAGGACATAAATGGATTCCCAGAGCTGCAAACAATATAGAAATACTGTAACACTGCAATGGTCAAAATGATCATGAAAGCCAGGTGCCAGTGGCTCATACCTGTAATCCTAACTACTCATAGGTCAAAATGTGAAGATTGAAGCTCAAAGCTAGCCCTGGAAGGGAAGTCCATGAAAGTCTTCAGTTAAGCAACAAAAACTCTAAGTGGAGGTGTGTCCCAAATGGTAGAGCACCAGCCTTCAGAGAAAAAGCTAAGGGACAGCACCTAGACTCCGAGCTTATGCCTCAGTACACCAACACACACACACACACACACACACACACACACACACACACACACACACAAGATAACCATGATGGCTACTCAGGAGCTAATGGATGGATGCACAAAGCACAGAAACTCTGCACAAGAGGTGACAAGAGTCTCAAGAAAGATGGATTTTGACAGTACTGGACTGCTTCAAGATACTCACAGAGGGGCACCATTTAAAAAAAAATGTTTTTTGACTGTTCATTTAACATTTTCAGAATGTGGTTAAGCACATGGAACTAAAACATCCAAAAATAGAACCATGGGTAAGAGGAGATTATGCTAATACTTTCTATTCCTAAAAGGAATTCATGGTTATCAAGCAGAAATAAACTAGATATTTCTTTTTGTTTGGTTTGGTGTTTGGTTTGGGTTTTGTTTCTGTGTGTGTGTGTGTGTGTGTGTGTGTGTGCGTGTGCTGGTACTGAGGCTTGAACTCAGGGCCTGGGTGCTGCCCCTTAGCTTTTTTGCTCAAATCTAGTGCTCCACTACTTGAGCACACTTCCATTTCCTAGATACTTCCTTTTTAGTTTATGATTCTGTTAATGTTATTTAAATCATGGAACAGTTTCCTCAGTGGGATAGTACTGCATGAAAGGGGAGACAAAGACAGGTGTGTGATGTGGAACCCTAGGATCTCTGCCTGGGTTGCCAGATGTTATGAGTCAAACTATGTTTCCCCCCAAAAGATGAGTTGAAGCCCCAGTTCTAGTACCTGTGAATGCATTCTCATTCAGAAAGATCTTTATAGATATTGTCAACTTAAGACAAAGTCATTAAAATGGCCATTAATGGTCATTAATCCATTAAGCCTACTGTTCTTATTAAAAAAAGAAAAACACTTCCCCACTCTCAAAAAAGAGAAAGCCAGGCACAGTGGCTTATGTCTGTAACCCTACCTACTTGAGAGGCTAAACTCAAAAGGAATGCAATTTGAGGCCAGCCCAGGTATACATTGGAAATTCTTTCTCAGCCTACAGTTGGGCATGGTGGTATATACCAGACATCCCAGCTGAGATCCAGAGACTGTAATTCTAAACCAGCCCAGACAGAAAAATCCATGAGACAATCTCAGTGGAACAATCTGGGCCTGGTGCTGTTCTATGTGCCTATCATTCCAGCTATGACAGGAAATACAAAATAAAAGGATCATAGTCCAAGGGAAGGGCCAGGGAAAAAAAGTGAGTGCAATAAAGGGCTAGAGACAAGGCTTGGAGATAGAGCACTTAGCAAGTGTGAGACTCTGAGTTCAAGTACGAATGAGGGACAAGGTAACTAGTTTGACAAGAAAAGTACTCACTACCTTACCTATGTAACTGTAACCCTCTGTACATCATCTTGACAATTTTTTTAAAGAAAGGAAATGAAGGAACAAAGAAAGAGGGAAGAAAAGAGGAAATACCATGTCAAGACAAAAACAGAGAAAGCCACATGACAATAAAGGCAGACATTCAAGTATATACTTTATGCAATTGAGTGTAGGTATATAAAGCCATATTCTAGAGTCTTGATGCTTAGCTTTGTGTGCTGTCACTTATTGCTTGTTACTAGCAATAATGTAAGAAATTCTTAGAATCTAAAACGTGTGGGCATATTCTTAAGAAATCTAAGACATTGCATGTTCTTCCAAATAAATAAAATTTGTAGAACTTTTTAAATAAAAAAAATTGAACTAGTCCACTATTCCAGACTGTTAGGATTACTTAGATATGTCCTGATAAACAACTGATTTTTATAATTTTGATGTTTTTTAAAGGCCTTTGTTTCTGATGTCTGATTTTCTTTCCCCTTTGCAATGTTTAAATTAATACTAAGAAATGAGGCAAAGTGTTAATAAGTGCAATGAAGAGTAGCTAGAAAACCCTCTGTGTGTATATATATCATTGTTGATAGACTTACTTTTTAATGGATTGATATTGACCACTGCTATCGAAAGAATGTGTCTCCCAAAAATTAAGGATGTTGAAGCTTTTATATCCACATACCTACACAGCTGATATGGCCTTTAAGGGGGTAATTAGGGTTTAATGTAACCATCTGAGTGCACTATATATTATACCTATCCCAATATACCTCTTGTTCTTACAAAAGGTGAAGAGATTCCCTCTGTCATGGGAAGACACAACCAGAAAGTGGACAAAACAGCCTGCATCAAAAACCACAGCTTGTTGAAACCTTGATCTGGAACCATGAGAAAATAAACTTCTTTTACTTAAGCAACTATATGGCATTTTGTTAATGCAGCCCAGGCAGACTTAAGACAAGCATTGAATATTCAAGAGAATAAAAACATAGCTATATAATATGAACAGTTTGAGAAAACATGTTTGAAAACAGAATCACCATGATAGAGAGACAGATAGAGAGAAAGATACATACATTCATAGATACATAGACATCTGAGTCTCTAACATAGTTTAGTTTTATTTTTAACAAATTATAAACACATTAAGGAATCTTTTGGGTAAGCTTCAAAAAATCCAAATTCCTGAGCCATGGCCACATCTAATTTTGGCTAGGTAATCCTAGGGCAAGGGATGGTTTGGTTTTGTTATGTTTTGCATTCCCAAAATGATTTTTATGCCCAGCCAGGTCTAGAAATCACTGCTCCTGAAAACCCAGAAATAATAGAGGAGAATGAATAAAATGTCCTCCTCCCAAGTTTTCTCCATTTCACTTCAAATCTGTCTATTCTATCCCCACCTGCCCTCTGTCTTTCTTTTTTCTTCTTTTCTCACAATTCTGGTTGGTAAAGATCAAGATCGAGGTGACTGCGGGTTGTCTGGGGTCAGGTCTGTCTTCTCACAGAGAGCCTTCCTCTTATATTCCCTCACAGTCCATTCTTTCTGTGCTTGATCACCTGAGTCCTTTATTCCTCTTCTTATAAGAATATTAGTCCTATGGAATGAGGGCTCACCCACAGGATTTCAGTTAACCTTGAGTTACCTTCTTAAAGTCTCCATCTCTAAATATTGGTTTAATTAGAATTAAGACTTCAAGCCATGAATTTTACAGAGGCGCAATTCAATCCACAATATACTAAAAAAGCTAGTACTGTCTTGATGGAACAAAGATCAATTATTTGAGTGCCATGGAAATAATATAGCCAATATTATGCAATATATTTGGTGTGAAAATAACATACATATGTATACATATACATACTATGTATGTATATATTTTTTTTTCTTCTTAAAAAAATTTTTATTGTCAAGATGATGTACAGAAGGGTTACAATTACATAGTAATCTTGTCAAACTTGTTACCTCCTCCCTCATTTTTCGCCAACCTTCCCTCCTCCCCGCCCCCCCCCCAGTTGTATAGTTAGTTTACAACATATTATCTTGTTAGTATTGCTGGTGCACTGATTCACCTTTCAACCTTTGTCTCACCATTTTGATGTTCCCCTTCTCTTCCCTAACTCAGACAAACATATATACAATGCCCAGGGAATCAAAATCAAATACAGTGACAACAGGGGCTAAACCATAGGGAAGGTAAACAAAAGAAAAAGAAATAATCTCGCATAATAAGTTTAAAATAATAACTGTGATAAATTGCTTGTTTCCATAACTGGGAGTCACATATTCTTAGAACCTCTTGATAAGAAAGGAATGTCAAAGCACATAGAGTTGAGGACAAGTGGGTATTAGGAAGTGGGAACAAAAAAAATTAATATGGTGTGAAAATAACATACATACATATATACATATATTATGTATATGTGCATTATATATACACATATATAATGCATATACATGCTTATATATTTTATTTGATAGTTCTTTTACTCAGGAGTGGGAATTTAAATTTTTTTTTTTTTTTGGGCCAGTCCTGGGCCTTGGCCTCAGGGCCTGAGCACTGTCCCTGGCTTCTTCCCGCTCAAGGCTAGCACTCTGCAACTTGAGCCACAGCGCCGCTTCTGGCCGTTTTCTGTATATGTGGTGCTGGGGAATCGAACCTAGGGCCTCGTGTATCCGAGGCAGGCACTCTTGCCACTAGGCTATATCCCCAGCCCCGGGAATTTAATTTTGCAAATGCATTTAGGATTATATTAAGAACATAATAGATTAACAATTATTCTAATACTAAAACATGACATATATCATATATTTTTCTCATAAATTTACATGTGTATGCCTATGTATAAGCTTACATGTGCATATATTTACATATATGGACAGAGGAGAGAAACAGAGACAGAAAGACAGAGATAGAATCACTTTCAACAAGTCATCTTCTAACTTTTCTTTAGGCTAATACTAATTTTAGATTGCCTAATTTCAAAAGTCAATTTTGCAACTGACTGGTTGCAAAGATTTTGGAATTGACCTAATTTCTTTAAACCCATCTACCACTCCAGAAGTTCATGATGACTTATTCCTCATAAGGCTATTGCAAAGTTTAAATGAGTTAATGTGACATGTGATGCATTTAAAGCAGTGTTGCCATTAGTACAGGCTCAATAAATGTCACCTTCGTGCCATAACTTCTTCCGGTGATTGCTGAAGACCAATAAAAGTAATGTGTCAGGGCTGGGAATATGGCCTAGTGGCAAGAGTGCTTGCATCGTGTACATGAGGCTCTGGGTTCAATTCCTCAGCACCACACACACAGAAAATGGCCAGAAGTGGCACTGTGGCTCAAGTGCAGAGTGCTAGCCTTGAGCAAAAAAGAAGCCAGGGAAAGTGCTCAGGCCCTGAGTTCAAGGCCCAGGACTGGCCAAAAAATAAAAAAAAAATTAAAAAGTAATGTCTGTCAGAATAATATGTAAGTTACAATTTTAAAGGACTTATAAACTGAGGCTTATCGCTACAGCTGGAACTCAGCAATGGAAAAGGATCTACTGATACATGGTACATCCAAACATGCATGGTTAAGTGAAAGGAGCCAGATATAAGAGACTGCATATTTCAGGAAACTCTCTAGAAAAGTGCAGACTGATAGAGACAGAAAGCAGAGTCATTGCTTAGGACTGGTAACTGGAGTGAACAGTGAGGGAAGTTTCCAGAGTGGTAGAGAGGTCTTATGCCTACATGTGCCTGTGGTTTCATAGTCTGAAAAATACACTAAAATCATGAAACTGCACATTCATAGCAGGTGAATTTCCTATATAAAAATTTTGCCTTAATAAAGCTATTTTAAAAGATCTGGTACATAATACAAATTCAGATGTCATCGCCCTCTACATTATTTTATAAACCTTTGTGGGTGTTTTGAATATTTTTATTATCTTTAAGTAGTTGTACAAAGGAGTTGCCACTCACCAAAACTATTTATGAATACAGTGCATCTTGATCAATGTCACCCCTTCCAACATTCTCAGCCAACCCTCCCACCCCACACCTTCCCTTTCTTAATTTTAGGTCATGTATTGAATTTTTACCATTCAACAAAGCAGTTTATATGTACAGTACATTTATTTATTTATTTATTTATTTTTGCCAGTCCTGGGCCTTAGACTCAGGGCCTGAGCACTGTCCCTGGCTTCCTTTTGCTCAAAGCTAGCACTCTGCCACTTGAGTCACAGTGTCACTTCTGGCCATTTTCCATATATGTGGTACTGGGGAATTGAACCCAGGGCTTCATGTATATGAGGCAAGTTCTCTTGCCACTAGGCCATATTCCCAGCCCCGAACAGTACATCTTGATCTGTGTCATCACCTCAGTATCTTCACCCCCCCCCTTTGACCCAACCCTTCCTTCCCTTATATTTCTCAATTCTTTGTTTTATCTGATGAATTCTTGCCTGCATTCTCCCCATTTCCATTTCATTCTTCTGCCCTGTTGCCTTGGCCCCACACTCCCACTTACAAGTTGGGCTCTGCTGTAGTCTTTTTAAAGAATTATACTATTTAACTCTCCATAGAGTCTATTACACTTCAGTTAATTCATCTGCAACCCCTTGTTTACCACGCAGTATGTTTACTCATAGATTTACAAAATCATGACTTAAAAATTGCTGGATCTTGTGAAGACAGTGGAGTTCTATACACTCTAATAGCATCATTAACATAAATACATACATGCATGCATACATACATACATACATGCATAATACATACATACATACATACATACATACATACATACATACATACATACATACATACATTCTAAGGCACTCTGCTTGGTCCATACCCACAAATACTCATCCTGCCAGATACTCCCAGGACAGGAATCCCCACCCTTAGTAGTCCCTTCCTTAGTGATCTTTCCTTCCCCACACAGAGCCCACTCATCCTCAATAACCACACCTGCCCATACCTGGAGCACACTGAAACAGGTTAGTCAAGAACAAACTCTTTCCCAGTTACAGCTTCAAACTTCATCTCAGCCATGTGGCCCGAGCTTCTCATTTCCCTGTCTGTAAATGAGAATGAGAATATCTACTTAGAATTTGATTGTGATGATTAAATGTAGTGTCTATAAGGCATCTAAGCATATGCTCAACACAAATTTCTGCTATGGAAAGAAATTCTACCACTTTTTCCTAATATTTTAGTATTAACCATGTGCCCAAATGTGTTGAAAATTTTTTAAAGGGAATACCAAATTTGAGAGACACAGGGTAAAAAAAAAAAGAGAAATAACTACAAAAGCAATACTTGCAAAACTGTTTGGTGTAAGTGAACTGAACACCTGGGGGGGGGGGGAGGGAAAGAGGGGGAGGGAGGGGGGCATGAGGGACAAGGCAACAAACAGTACAAGAAATGTATCCAATGCCCAACGTATGATACTGTAACCTCTCTGTACATCAGTTTGATAATAAAAATTTGAGAGAAAAAAAAAAAGAACCTTTTACAATATGTGACAAAAAAAAAAGAAAAAAAAAGAAACGGGTTTTAATCCTCCAAAGGAAACAAAATCCATTTGTTAGCAGGTGTTTCTCCTTGGCATTGGCAAGAAGGTGCATCATGGGTGATCATTGTAGTTTCCAAACCCTGGAGCCCACAGAGCAGGGTCTCAGAGCTGGCAAGAGCTTTCATGACCAAAGGAAAGACGTGCACATATGCCATCCTATGAAGGAAGACAACGAAGACAGGTGCCAGGAGTTAATGATCCAAGGGACAACTTCCTTTCTCTGAATTACAAACAGTCTGGGAAATAAAGAGAATGGCTTTAAAGACAATTGAGGTTCAAAAAGAAAAAAAAGTAGCAAAAAGTAAAAGCTACAGAGGATGAATAAAAGAGTTCTAGAGATAAAGTTATGTAAAACTGAAGTTGAACTAGCTGATAAAAGGCATTCAAACTCCCTCCCTAATAAACTACACCTCAAAATATGTTATTTCCATCTGTAGCTACTGACCTGAGCTATGCTAATGGCCTGCAGAACCCTCATGTGTACCAAGACCCCAGCTTAGCTCCTCTGTATCCTGCATCCCCTGTCTATACCAGAAATAACACGTAATCCTTTTCACAATCTCTGCTATCACATTTTCTTGTACTGGTGGGGCTTGAACTCGAGGGCCAGAGCATTCTCCCTAGCTTTTTCACTCAAGGCTGGTATTCTACCACCTGGGTCTACACCTCCATTTCCAGCCTTTAGCTGGTTAATTAGAGATAAGAGTCTCAAGATTTTCTTGACCATGCTGACTTCAAACCTAATTCCTCAGATCTCAGCTTCCTGAGTAGCTAGGATTACAAGTGTCAGCCACCAGCACCTGGATACTACCACTATTTTAATGCATCTTTCCAATACTTCATGAAGAGAAAAAAAGAATGAACTATAAAGTAATATCTAATATTTAAAGGAAATAGTTTTTTTAAGTTTTTATTATAAAACTGATGTACAGAGAGGTTACAGTTTCATACATTAGGCATTGGATACATTTCTTGTACTGTTTGTTACCTTGTCCCTCATACCCCCCTCCCCCCTCCCCCTTTCCCCCCCTGAGGTGTTCAGTTCGCTTACACCATACAGTTTTGCAAGTATTGCTTTTGTTGTTGTTTCTCTTAATTTACCCTTTGTCTCTCAATTTTGGTATTCCCTCTCAATTTCCTAATTCTAATACCAGTATACACGGTTTCCAATATACTCAGATAAGATTACAGAGATAGTGTAGATACAATCCAAGAAGGTGATACAAGAACATCATCAACAGTATAAACTACAGATACACATGGGATGTTGAAAGTAGTTACAACTGTGATATAACAATCATTTCCATAAAATGGAGTTCATTTCACTTAGCATCATCTTATGTGATCATAAGGGTATTGCTATTGGGCTCTGTGATCCTCTGCTGTGGCTTGCCTAATCCTGTGCTAATTATTCCCAATAAGGGAGACCATAGAGTCCATGTTTCTTTGGGTCTGGCTCACTTCACTTAGTATAATTTTTTCCAAGTCCTTCCATTTCTAAAGGAAATAGTTTAAAGATATAATTAGAAACTTCTCATTCAAAAAATTATCAAAGAGGATATTTGTAGGAGAGGATCACAAAGATACAAGTTACATACATCTGATCATATAAAATAATGTTCATCAAAATTAACTCCAGGAAATGAAACAAAGTTGTTTTTTTCTTTGTCTCTGTTTTTGTTTTCTCTTCTTTTTGTCTTGTTTGTTTATCTGCCTTTGGGAGGGTAAGAGGACATAAAAATGGAGGGACAAAGGGTGAACAAATGCAGCAGTGATACTCACCAGACACTATGTTGAAAATGAACTATACAACTTGGGGATTGGGGAACAGGAAGGAAAAAATAGGAGAGGGAAGGGGGTAACATAAATTTACTCTTTATGTGAATTGTGTAACTGTAACCCCTCCATACATCACCTTTACAATAACAAATCAATAAAATTTTTAAAACATTTTTTTTTTTTTTTTGGCCAGTCCTGGGCCTTGGACTCAGGGCCTGAGCACTGTCCCTGGCTTCTTCCCGCTCAAGGCTAGCACTCTGCCACTTGAGCCACAGCGCCACTTCTGGCCGTTTTCTGTATATGTGGTGCTGGGGAATCGAACCTAGGGCCTCGTGTATCCGAGGCAGGCACTCTTGCCACTAGGCTATATCCCCAGCCCCTAAAACATATTTATTGAGCACCTACTATATACCAAGCAGTCTGCTGAGGAGCAAAGGACATAGCCTAATGGGGTACACTGACATGTATGGGTGCAGGGGAAGTTACAGGTAAAAAACACATATATTGATGGTAGAGTGCCCAGAGAAGAAGCAAGTCCAGGATAAGAGTCCAGAAAAGAAAGGACTTTGAAGAAAGGACTTGAGACATATGAAGGAAGTGTATTTGAGTTTGAGATCAGAATGAATATGATTAAAATGATGTGATCCGGTGTGCTTACAATTTCTTCTTTAGTTCTCACAGAATGTATACGTAAATGTTTCTCTTTTAGTGCCTTGAATTGTTTACATTTAACACTGTGGAATTTATCTGGGCTGGTAATATGATGTGAAGATTGTGGGGTTTTTTTATATTCCTCGATCCTATTAGTGGGTCAAAGTTCTCCACATTTTAATCTAGTAATTATTCTTCTTTGCCAGTGTCTAAATATGTTTACATTGTGTTAAGTTTATGTACATATATATGTTATTATATGTTATATAAAAGTTATTTAAGCCTTACAATTGGTTACACTACTTAAGCTACCATACACATTATTCTCCAAATATTCTACAGTTTGATTCATTTTTTTCAGTTTTCTTTACACTACTCTGCCAAAATCTGCTCATTAAATAAATATAATAAAATAAAAAGAAGTCCACGTATATGCCAAACATACAATGGCACATTCTTGTAAATTGTAGCCAGAGTATGAGACAAGCCAAAACAAATAGAAAGACCCTACCTATCTCACAAAAGCAAGTTCGGCCTGGTGGCTCATGCTTTTAAGACAAGCTGTGCGGGAAACAAGTTTGGAAACTGTAGCCCAAAGCCAGTCTGGGAAAAATACAAGACTCTCCCTGAAAAATAATTAAAGGCAAAAGGGCTGTTCAGTTGAGACACAAAAGTGTGCCTAGCAAGCAGACCCTGAGTCAAACCCCACTAGTACCAAAACTAGTAATTAGTTAGTTACTTTTAAAAGAATGCTTTAATCTTTAGTAATTTAGTCCCTTTACTCACATACATAAATATATTATATAATATATAATGCATTATATATTTATATTATGCAAGATTGCTTTTACCTTTGAATAGCTTTGGTTGAGCCTGCATAAGTTTTAGTATTAGAGGTCTTAAGTCTAAACAGAAACATATAAAGGACATTCAAAGAAAGGAAAGTTAGGGAAGGCAATTTCGAAATAGAAACAGCAGCAGAGCTTTGTATGGAAGGCAGGGAACAGAAAAAGTTTAGGGAAAACTGTGGACAATAATGCTGAAACTGACCATGCAAACAATGCAAAGCAGCCCTTTGTGACTGGTGATTGAAAAGCCTTAATGGCTTTCCAAAGGGAAATTTTAGAAGAATAATCAAAGTCAGAAGCTAGATCTAGTTAAATGAGGAATGAATAAGAGATGAAGAATGAGAAATACTGAGCATGGATTGTCATTCCATGATACAGTGATAATAAACAAAGGTAAGTATATATGTCTATAAGAAAGAGAGGCAGTGAGACAGACAGCAAGATAGCCAGAGACAGAGAGACAGAAATTCATAGACAGCAGAAACAGAGAGACAGAGACAGATTTTCAAGGGAAAGGAGAGAAATGGGAGTCCATTATAAGAGTATTTAGGCCAGGGAAAATCTTCCAGTAGGCTGAAAGAAGCCATCCAGGGGCATAGACACTTAAAGTAAGGTAATAAATTTACATCCCTCTTAGTGAAGAAAAAGAAGCAGATGATAATAATAGCTAGCCATTCACCACACACCAGGTCTGGTACCATGCATTTTCATGCATCAGTTCATGTGAGGAACATTCATAGCAGCCTCATAAGCATGTCACCATCCCCATTCTAGACATACACAAACTGAAGCAAGTTTGAAATAATGAGTGATAAGCCATGGGACTGGAATCTGAATGGTGAAGTTCAGAGTGAGAACGCTAGGCAATTCGCCTAAATGTTGACAGGTAGGATGGTGAAGAAGAAAGCTTCTACATGTGGTTCAATCATCTCCAGAATCACCAAAGTCCTCCTGTGCACAGAGCACAAAGACTGTCAACTCCATCTTGGGACTCAGGAGTGGTAAATCGAAATGAATTCTCCATAATATGCAAATCCCTTTTCCAGGGACCTCCCCTCTTTTTACCAGCTGCTAAGGCTCCATCTAAATACCAAATAGGGATTAAAAGGCCTCAGGTATTCTGTAAGGTTCGCCAGAAAGGAAACCCACCACATGGTTCAAGGCATGGAAAGACAGAGAGGAAGGAAAAAGGGAAAAAATAGAGAAAAGTGTAAGAGAGAAAAGGAAAGAGAGCAGGGACTATGTTGAGCCCGATTAGATAGGAAAAGTTGGGAGATATGGCCAGGTGGATTGGATGTGACCTCAGACAAGGAGGAGGTAACTGCCACCAGGTGTGCTAGTTACCTAGGTAACTCAGGTACTGGATGCAGACAAACAGGTTGGGGTGCATCTGCATGGAGCCCTCCGGGTGTGGACCTTACATTCCAGACTTTTAATAATTATGAAAAAGGGGCACCGACTCTCTGGCTACTTCCTGCTGGCGAGGGGTGTCGACATTAGGGATAAAAGGTGGAGATGTCTCCCCTTTGGGAGAAGGTAAGCAACAGCTGTCCCTTGGTGGTAGATGCCAGTCCTTGAATGAAGCCTGGAAGAAGTCTCAGGAGGCAGGGGCTGTAACTTACTAGGAATTGACCACAAATACTTGTCAGAGTTATTTCTCTAAAATGGCCTGCTTTTTCCTTTGGCTTGTGGAGTAGATCAAACCCAGAATAGCTAGCCTTTGAGAGGGAACCGGGGGGGGGGGGGGTCCCTAGAACCCAGCCGGCATCACACTCTCCAAAAGGTTGAGCCCTTGAAACTGATTTTCTAGCCTAGGAGGCATTTTGACTTTACGGAGTAGTCTGATGCGGACATAGGAGTCCATAAGGACATAGACAGGGGGTCCACAAGGACGTAGAGTCAAATTCTTGATTCAGGCATCCCTGAAATGAGAACACACTGGCCAAAAAGGCATAGGGGTTCCTCTGGTGTGGTTAGACAGAGGACCTGTAGCCAGGAGTCACTTACCAGATATAGAGAGGAGATGGTGTGGTGGATGCATAGCCAGTAATGGTAAAGGCGAGAAGTTCGAGGTGAGTTTCCTCCGGCTTTAAGCAGTTTGGTCCAAGGAGGAGCAGTCAAGGAGGCAGATTAACCCTCAAAAGAGAAGAGGGAGGAGGCAATCCAGCAACTCCCGACTCTGTCCCCAACTGAGTCACAGTACCAGATGTAAGGAATTTTCAAGTACACATCCGATGATGGAGAACTCCACATGGTATTGGGGCAGAAGAGAGAACTTTATTCATCTGAACTGCTGGCTGGCTGCTAAATCGAAGGCACGTGTTGCAGGCTCCCAAGTCACTCCTGGGCAATGCCTTATCTAGGGCAGGAGGTAGGAGGTGTGTCTAGGTGGATTAGGGTGTGTCCAGATGGGTTAGGGTATGACCTCAGAGGAGGAGGGAAGTAACTGCCTCCAGGTGTGCCAGTTACCTAAGTAACTGGACTGAGGTTTAAACAGGCTGGGGCATCTTCATAAAGTCTTCCGAGGGGTAGACCTTACAGATTCCTCTTATAAATTGTTTGATAATATAGCAGCAAAGGAACATCGCTGTTTAGAACACATCATCATTGCATGTGGTTTCTGGACTGGTCATCTAGAACAGATCAAGCTGGTGAGTTTTGCACACGTGCTACCTACTGGCAAGTGCCTTAGCAAAGAGAAGCTGGTCTTAAGGGCAGGAAGACAAAATGCTTACACCTTCAGTGAGAAGTCCGTCCTACTTAAGAGTCTACACATATCTTCAAATCTAGCTTAGCCCCAATTCCTCCACAAAGTTTTTCTCTGCTTCTTCACCAACTTCAGTTAGTGACCGATGTCAATGTTTCACCTGCCTGCAATTTAAGGATCCTTGAGGGTAGGGTTTTGTTCCAGATCCTAGGATCTCATTCAAACTTTCGAGTTGGAGATAAGCAAAAAAAGACTTTATAGGAAATATATCAGCTCTTTCTACTCATGGATAAATGAGCTTCTTAGTTTTTATGGAAAAAATAAGTGTTGATCATGAGCTACTGTCAACGTCATGTGAACATGAAGTTTCATACTATCTACTCTGTCTTATTTCTTTATAGGGACAAATATTAACACATGCCAACCTGCAACAAGGACCAATTCCTGACCAGCATTTTCTCAGTGGAAGGTCAACTTGCCAATTGCTGCCTGTACAATTTGGACCTCAATGACATAGTCTAAGCAATTAAGCTAATCAACCTAGAATTACTAACCTCTCTGTACATCACTTTGACAATAAATAAGGGGAAAAAAACACTAGAATTATTATTTTGCTCTTCATGTACTGAAGCTGATGAACACAGTCAATAGAGTCAAACAAATAAAGAGGAAATGTCTTCATTCAAAAGCATTGCTGGCAACTACAGTTAATTAAATTATTTGTTGAAACTGGACACTGGTGGCTCACTCATGTAATCCTAGATATCCAGGAGGCTAAGGTCTAAAGGTCACAGTTTAAAGCCAGCCTGGGCAGGAAAGTCCATGAAACTCTTATCTTCAATAAACTACTAAAAAAGCCAGAATGAAGCTATGGCTCAAGTGGTAGAGCACTAGCCTTTAGCAAAAGAAACTCAGGGACAACATCCAGGCCCTGAGTTCCAGCTCCACACACACTCACACAAAAGGTTGTTTACAATATTTTGTCATCCCCAATTCTACCAAGCTCTTCCCATGAGTTCCTCTCACTGGGAGCCTGCTTTTTATTCAGCTGACATCACAGCCAGTCCTATCATTTAGCTTAGTAAATGGAATATGATTTATTCTATAATCAAGATTGATGGTATAAGTGAAAAGCCACTGTTATTTTCCATAACTCTACCATGAAAATAATCTAGAATTCTGAGCCCCAGAATGAAGGTGTGGAAAGGAGATGCATCTCACCCGCAGGTAATATGTATCTGGATGAAACAACATCCTTTGCTGTAGGATGCCAGTGAAATGTAAGGTTATACTTTGTTACTATAGTGCATCTTATCAAAAGCTGATGGGCACAGAAACCTACATGGTAGGTAAGTCTCATACTCTCCCTCTGGCCTTTGTCATATCACACACATGGAACATAAGTTGAAGCCGAGTCTTTGAATTCAACAGTAAAATGAGAGAAGAGCTACGTCATAGGGTTTTCAGAATTGTTGGATTGTCGGATGAGAGGATATATGGCCAGCACCTAGGATTGTGTGGGTACAATAAATGTGAGCTCTCACCCCACTCCTTTCTTTCCTGGTTTATTTCTACTTCCACAGGGCCTTGACTCGCTTCTATAGAGATGCAAAAACAATTTGTACAGGAATCCTGCCTCTCAGAACTCACCATCTAGCTTTGAACAGAAAGCCCATTATGTGTACACATGCTTCCTTATCTGGCAGCAGGATTCCACATCCAAATATATGGTGAGCAAATGTGATTAGAATGCATCTTGGGGTAGTGCTCTATGGCTCATTCTGTTTACCACTCCTCCCAACTACCAACAATCTTTCTTCTTATAACACAAACAACACACACATGGCCCTTTCAGCTACTACTCTGTGGTCCTAAAGTTAACAGGGGATTAGACTGCCCTCCATTGCCCACCTTGCACTTCCTCCATTTAGAGGATTGCTCTCAAACAGATTTACTAACTTGTAAATCAGTCTTTGCATGGAACTTTAGGACCTGGGCAACCAGAAACTATCTTCCTTATTGTATTCCTAGAAGTTACCGAAGCCTAAACATGATGAGTGTTTGTCAACAGTTTTGTTTTGTTTTGTTTTGTTTTGTTTTTGGCCAGTCCTGGGCCTTGGACTCAGGGCCTGAGCACTGTCCCTGGCTTCTTCTCGCTCAAGGCTAGCACTCTGCCACTTGAGCCACAGCGCCGCTTCTGGCCATTTTCTGTATATGTGGTGCTGGGGAATCGAACCTAGGGCCTCATGTATCCGAGGCAGGCACTCTTGCCACTAGGCTATATCCCTAGCCCTGTCAACAGTTTTTGATTAATTAATTTTATAAATTGTTTATAATGACTCACAAGTTGGGGAATTTGTTATGCCAAATGCCCAGGGATCTCCTTGATTCTTTTTTTCTGAATAATTACTTATTTATTGTCAAAGTGATGTACAGAGGGGTTGCAGTTTCATACGTAAGGCAGTGAGTACATTTCTTGTACAATTTGTTACCTCCTCCCTAATTTCCCCCCTCCTCCTCCCCCTTTCCCTCTCCCCCCATGAGTTGTTCAGTTGATTTACACCAAATGGTTTTGTAAGTATTACTTTTGGAGTCGTTTGTCTTTTTATCCTTTGTCTGGATCTCCTTGATTCTTAAGCATAGGTATGTAACTGATGAGGAATTTTCCACTATGAAATGGAGATGGGATTTACCTACAATCTGAAAGCACTCATGAGAGTCCACTGGAGGTTATTAAATGTGTAATCCACAAACTGAACTGTCAGACCCTGATTAAGTAAGTGTTCACTTTTATGAAAATTAATAAATAATATCCCAGAAGTTAATGAACAGCTTGAGAATAACCTTGAACTTCAAGAAGCTGCAATTTGCCTAAAATGGGTATTCTGAGCTAAGCTTAGGATAGTTTCCAAATGTCTAATACACATTTCCATAGTTGCTTATATTGTAATAGCCACAGAATAGATAAGCTAATTTCCTAAAAATAGAACATAATGAATTCAACTTTCCTTCATCTTTTGGAAGGACTCCAAAGTCATGTATGCAGTAATGTATCTAGTAATACCTATTCCCAAAGTATTTAAAGTCTTCAGTCCTTTGAGATTTTTTAATGAGGTATGGTTCATGTTCTATTTATTCTTACATAGTATTTTTATTCACCAAATAAATTACAAGATGTACCATCTTTCTTTTGTGGATAAACATCTTTCTACCCTGCTCTGCTGTGGAGTTCTAGTGTAAATAACCGGCTCCCTTGGTTTAGTGGGATTAGCAGAAGTAATGCACAACTCAAGACTAGTTTGCCAACCTTTTGTTATATGCCATGAAATTCCATCACACCCATCACTCAAGCTCCTGCTGAGTTTAAGGGATTTTAGAAGGCCAGAAGAAGGGTGCATGAGTTTTCTGTTTTAAAATTGAAGAAGGATTTAATTTGTTTAAAACCTTCATGCTACAAATAATAACTTTTAAAAAATAAATTAAAAACAAAAATCAATTTAAAATGTTCTCTTAGTTCTGACATGGCCACACAAGAAAGCAGGGTGGGGCAGGTGCCTTGCGAAGCTACATATCCTGTCTAGATGAGTTCCAGGTCCTTTCAGCTCCAAAGTTAAAGCAGGCTGCTTAGAAAGCACACCAGTACACACCAGTAATCGCACAGTGTGTGTGTACACGCACGTGCGCACCCGTGTGTGTCTGCCGGTACCAAGACTTGAACTCAGAGCCAAGGTGTTCTCCCTTAGATTTTTTCACTCAAGGTGGGTGGTCTACCATTTGAGCCACAGCTCAACTTCTAGCTTAAAAAAAAAAAAAAATTTCTGGTTAATGAGGGAGGAAAAATGCTCACCATTTCCTTGCCTGGGCTGGCTTTGAACTGTGATCCTCTAATCTCAGCCCTCTGAGTACCTAGAATTACAGTCATGAACCGCTGGCACCTGATTTCCTTAACATAATTTTATCAAGTATACTTTATCATTTCTCCCCTGCCAGAGTTGTACTTACAGTAATCTGACTTTTGTTCGCAATGTCAAGACATTGGTTTATGTAAAGCTTCAAGGTTTCAGTGAGCCACATTCCCTCTGAGCAGCCTTCTTCGGTGTTCCAGAATTCTGTAATCCCTGTGAAGCTAGCTTCCCAGGCCTCGCGCAGAAGCAGGAAGCTGCCGGACTGCCGGCAGCGGGGAGAGCCCCGCTGGAAAGGTTGACCTGGGGCGTTCCCTCTAGTAAAATGACCTGCAGGTCTCTCCACTTCGCCACCCCCTCTCCTTTCCTCTGCGGCCCCTGCCCTCCATCCCCTTCCACTTGTCCCCACCTGGGTTCCCTCCATTCTCCCCACCTTCATCCCAACCTCCCCGGGACGCATTCTGCAGGTGTCCGCTGCAATTTTCCCATGTTGAAGCACATTCCTAGGCTGGCTAGAGGAGACCCAGTGGGTCATCTGCCAGACCGCTTTGTCCTCTCTTCCTAAGCGGACCCTGAAAGCCGAGGGGGGCTTGCCTCAGGATGTACCAACGGACCCCTTGTTGGCCAGGGCTGTGGGCAGCAAATGGCACGTGAGATGAGTGACAGCGTCCTGCGACAACCACAAAGGCAAGTGCATAGCGTGGACGGCGCTGCCCTCTAGCGATTGCAGCCGGGAGCCCCAGCGCCTTGCGCACCAGAATTCTCTTTCCCAGCCTGGACCAGCCCGGGAGCAGCTCGGAGCCCTGTCCTGCTCCACGCACCGCAGCTCACCTTTCCAGCCTTCCCACCCGCTTCTAGGTGCAAGGGTGTCCTGGGAAGCCGCCACCTGCGCGCTCCCTCTACGATTGCCGTCTGCCCGCTCCTCCGGCCCCTCCTCTCAACCTCTTTTCCGTTCCAGCTCCCAGGGGCCGCGCGCCGCGCTCTCGGACTCCGTGTCACCACAGCACCCGAGACACTCGCACGGGCAAGGACGCTGGAGGAGAGGGCGCCCCGAGTTTCAGCGTACCCCAGAGCCAGGTGTTTCGAAAAGCATTGCTTTGATAAAGCTCGGGAGGAAGAAAAGAAAAAAAAAAGAAAAGGGAGCGGGCAGCGAGTGAGACTCCTGGAGCCGCTGGGACGCCCAGCTCGCCGGAGCCACGCGGCTGCAAGCTCCGGCTACAAGGTGAGGGGTGCGCGCCTTCGGGGGACTGGATTCTCAATTCTACGCCTCCCCCCCACCCCCCACCCCCGCCAAGGGTCCAAGCTGTGGGCTTAGGGGGGATTACTCGTTCTAGGGTGTAAATGTGGCTGGAGTTGAGGCGCCTGGGGCAATCAGGGGGTCCCTTGAGAATTGTTTGTACCCCTGGATTTCTTGGTATGGAATGCATTTCTCCTTCTAACCAGCCCCCAGTGCGCCCGAGTTAGCAACAATGTGTGGTTTTAGAATTTTACCCTGCTCCCTAGCAAACGGTGTCTGGAAGGGCTGCTGGGAGGTCGAAAACTTGACTGGACCCCACAAGGAGATGGCTGTTCTGGGGACCTGGTGAGGGACGAGGTGATTTCAGGACCAATGCTGTTGGGGGGAACACACACACACACACACACACACACACACACACACACACACACACACACCTTGGACTAGAAATGATTGCACATTTTGCACCAGTCCTCAAAAAAAATGATGTATTCCATCTGATACATCATACACCGGGGCGGGGTGCTTGGAGCGCCAGTGACTGCCTAAGTTTGGTCCTGAGCTATTTCCTGCACTATGGTAAAGGTGAGGGGCTGGCCCCTCCAGAGCCTCAGAAGTGGCGGCCGCTCCTCTCCTAAGGTCCTGCACTGTTTGTGCCCCATTCATGCAGGTGCATGCTGGTATGTTTCTGTCTATGTCTGGTTTCTAGAAGGACTTGGTAAATCATCCCCACATCTGTCCTTGAAAGAGGAGGGCGAGGCAGAAGGATCCAGGCTTCCTAACCTTCCTCCTTGTCCTTCCTGCCCTCCTGCACCAAATCTCTCCACAGGAGGAGGTCTGGAAAGAACAGACCATCAAATGGTTTGGGGGAAGGGTGTGTCCCTCCTCCTTCTCCACCCCATATAATAATTCAAGGTTCCTTTTACCATTCTGCTGGTGTCTGCCTCAAAATGTCAAGCAGTGAGGGACGAGGTAACAAACAGTACAAGAAATGTATCCAATGCCTAATGTATGAAACTGTAACCTCTCTGTAATTCAGCTTGATAATATATATATATATATAGTGTGTGTGTGTGTGTGTGTGTGTGTGTGTGTGTCAAGAAGTGCATGCCTGAACTTGGCACTGCTTCAGAATAAATATTTTCCATGGTCATACAGAAAGTACATCACCTAAAACCAGGATGGACTTGCAGATAAGAGGCTTCTCTGGCTTTACCCTGTGCTTGAGAGAGAGGGTAGGGTCTGGTCTTGGTCAGCCTCTGCTCTGCAGGAGGGTATTTGAAATGTATTTGAAATGCAAAGCCATTATGAGCCAGGCTGTCTTCTCTTGCTGGTGGACTTGTTTTCCTGTTGAATTAAATGAATGACCCTGTCCATCTCATTTATGGACAGAGAGGTGAATGAACACAGAGGTGTTTGAGGCCCACTTAGCAAATACATTGTGTATGCCTGCCCTCCTCCCTCCTCCCCCTTCAGAACTTCAGCCTCCAACCTACAGCCTCTGATGAAGCAGACCTCCAAAATAGGCAGTATCTGTAGCCAATTTAAAAAGAAATGTGTGGTTGATTTCTAAGATTGCTCAGCACCTTGTAGCTAACCATTTTGCTGCATAGAACTGAGAGAAGTACTTCTGCTCAGTATTTATTTCATCACTGAGAGAACTTTAAAGATAAACTCATTGAAATCCTGATTCATCACTGTGGCTAGAACTTAAGTATTATGTCATCACCTGATCTGGGTGGAGAAGCCCCCAAGGACTGTTAAAGGTCTCTATGTAAGTTAGGACTTGGAGTGACAGAGCTAGGAAAGAGCTTTGAAAAATATAGCCCTAGCCAGGCAGTGGCAACTCATGCCTGTAATACTAAGTGCTCAGAAGGCTGAGATCTGAGCATCGAAGTTCAAAGCCAGCTCAGGCAGGGCAAGTCCACAGACTTTGATATCTTACCAGAAAAAAGCCAGAAGTGGAGTGTGATTCAAGTGGTACAAAAAAAGCTATAAGACAGCACCTAGGCCCTGAGTTTAAGCCTCAGTACTAGCGAATGCGCATGCGCGTGCGCGCGCACGCGCGCGCGCACACACACACACACACACACACACACACACACAGGCTGGGTGCATGTGGATCATGCCTGTAATCCTAGCTACTCAGGAGGCAGAGATCTGAGGATAGTGGTTCAAAGCCATCCTAGGCAGACTCTTAACTAAAAAATAAGCTGGAAGTGGAGCTTTGGCTTAAGTGGTAGAGAACTTGAGCAACAAAACAAAACAAACAAACAATGACTGAGTTCAAGCCCCAGGATCAGCACCGAAAAAAAAGAGGAAAAAAATGTAGCCATGTCTGGTTCTTAGGAATATGGATAATAAAATATCCCTTTGAATGGTTGTTCCAGAGCTGTACAGATCACAGTTCATTTTTGCTTTTTGCCAGTTTTGTGGGGGCTTGAACTCAGGGCCTGAGCACTGTCCCTGAGCCTCTTTATGCTCAAGGCTAGCACTCTGCCACTTGAGCTACAGCACCACTTCCAGCTTTTTCTGAGTAGTTTATTGTAGATAAGAGTTTAACGGACTTTGCTGCCTGGGCTGGCAATCCTCAGATCTCAGCCTCCTGAGTAGCTGGGATTACAGGTAGCCAGTAGAAGGTGCATCCTTTTGCCAAAACTCTCTGCCTATCTGTCACACATCTCCCAACCCTTACCCCTGGCCTTTCCACATGAGTCATTGTCCATGTTCTCTCTATCTTTTTGGAATTTTGTCTCTGTTTCAATATAAGGAACCCTTCCTTTTCTGCAGGCTTGTTGACATGAGAGAATGAGCTTGGGGCTGCTCAAAAGCAGAATTTCAACCAAACAGGAACTTATTGTACAGACCATATGGTCTTAAGGACATCTCAGGGCAGAGACAAAGATAGCATCTCAAGCTTCACAATCCTCTATTCTCTACCTACCACATTTTTCGTATGGAATTACATAAACATGAACACCAGGGAAGCACTAAGAGTCTCTGTATGGGTGAGAGGAGACAGATACATGAAGAGAAAAGAGAGACAAGAGGTCCCTTGGTTTGAAATGGAGCAGCTGTTTGTTAGAGTACCTGGTTTCCCCCTTGTTTTGTTTTGGTATTTTTCCCCTACCTAATACATCTTCTAGAGTCAGAATTATGGCCTCTAAAACTTTGAGTCCAAGTCAGCCATTTTACCAATGCCTACAAGGAATTCATCAGTATACTATCTACTTTTCAGAGTTTAGTTCTCATTCCCTTATTTTGTGGGTGAAAAAACTAAAAACAAGAAACTTATACAAAACTGGCATAGTACTGACACACACCAAAATAACTAAAATCTTCAAGAACTCTGTTGTAAGATAGTTTGCTTCTACTCCCCCCTTGCATGTTATGAGACCCCACTGGATGCTTAAAGCTGCAGATGGCACCATGCCTTAGATACCACACCTTAGATGGACCATGCTTCCTCCAGTAGGCTCTGAATATCACCATGTATTACCAGAGTTCATCTGTCCTCCCATGGTTTATGCCTTTTTGCCTCCTTCGCATCACTATTCTTTTATTTTTAAATGTTTGGTGCTCTCTCTCTCTCTTTCTCTCTCATCAGTCATAGGGCTTGAACTCAGGGTTTGGGCACTGTCCCTGAGCTCTTTTTCACCCCTCCCAAACCACCCTTTCCCTTACATAATTTTAGGTGCATCACTATTCTTATGCCTGGCTCCATTATTATGTAAAGTAAGAAATAAGCATAAACACTCCAATGCCACAACAGTTGAGTTGATGGTTAAGACAATTAGTAAGACACATGATGAGATTCATATTCTATGATGGAGCAGAAGCCAAAATTTAAAACTTAATTGTTCAAATTCTCTCTCTCTCTCCTCTCTCCTTTTTTGGTGGTGGTAATAGGATTTGAACTCAGAGCTTTTCATTGCTAGGTAGATACTGTGCCACTTGAGCCACACTTCCAGACCTTTTTGCTATGGTTACCACTAAAATAGGATTCCACTTTTTTGCAGAGACCACTTAAGACACGCTTCCTTCTGAAGCTTTGAGGCAATAAGTGCACTGAGCCAAGCCTATTATCCTTTAGTATTTTTTAATATCATGGTTAACCACAGCTGTACTCAGGGAAAGCAAAACTGGGATGAGGAGGAGATGTTGCTGTAATATAATCTCATTTTCAGTTGCCTTCTTTTGTCCCTCCCACTGTGGATGATCTAGTTCACTGTGGTTCTAGTCCTAATAGACTTTAGTGCCTTTATTTCATGGTTACTTTTCTCTAAAATGCAGCCAATAAAAAATACACAGAACCATCCCAGTGCTTGTGGTCCACACCTGTAATCCTAGGTACTTGGGAGAGTGAGATCTGAGACTCATGATGCAAAGTCAGGCCAGGTAGGAAAGTCCAAGAGACTCTTACCTCCAATTAGTCACACATACCCAAAAATCAGGATGTAGAGCCATGGCTCAAATGGTAGAGCAGTAGCCTTGAGCAAAAATTTCTCAGGAACAGTAGGCCTTGAGTTAAAGCCCCAGGACACACACACACATACACACACACACACACACACACACACACACACACTCAACACAGAACCTCTGGACCTTTGATAGTTTCTTTGTCCAAACTTTCTCCTGCTGATCTCAGCATGTGCTGTGATCAGATTAAGACAATGCCCTTGGGAAGAAGCTGTAAAATTACATCCTTCTACATCTGGATCATTTTAAACTACAAGGTATAAGAGGAATGAGCATATCATGATTCTATCAGTACTGACCAGATGGGAGGTCTTTATGAAATCTAGCAGAAGAAGGAAAGAATTTTTTAGCAGTACCAGTCAGCAGCAGCAGCAGCTTGTACTTCTAAAATTCAGACCCTTCTGAATTTACCATCTACTTCAAGTACCTAAATAATTTTTTTAAAGACCCTATGAAGCTGGGCACCAGTGGCTCACGCCTGTAATCCTAGCTACTCAGGGGCCTGAGATCTGAGGATTGTGGTTCAAAGCCATCCTGGGCAGGAAAGTCCATGAGACTCTCATCTTCAATTAACCACCAAAAAACCCAAAGTGGTACTATGGCTCAAGTAGTAGAGTGCTAGCCTTGAGCTGAAGAGATCATGGACAGGCCGAACTGGGCAGAACAGGCCCAGGCCGAGTTCAAGTCCCATGACCGGCAAAAGAAAAAAAAAGACCCTATGAAATGCCTTCCTTGGATGCATCTGTTCTTCATCCCTCTATCAGATAATGGCGATGTGCTGATATTTCCAAAGGATTTTGAACTTTAAAGAATGAGTTTTGCTAGGACAACTCACCCAGGGAAGTTGAATTTACAAGATTGGCATTCTTTAGGAAGCAAAGACAAAATGCAATGTCTCTTTGGAATCCACCTAGGGGTCAGTGAGGTTGATACACAATACCAAAGTGATTTCAATAACAATATCTAATAATACTCAAAGCTTTAAATCCATTCTGCTACACTGGTAGAGAGAGAGAAAAGAGAAAGAAGTTATTATGAGCTGAGTAGGCTGTTGTTTCAGAAACTATGCTAAGAGGTGAACACATGTTCTTTTTTTAATGTTAATCAATGGTCTATTACTTATTCTGTAATGTTTATTTGAATTGTATGCTATGAAAGGCAATTGGCAGTCTTATTTTTAAAATGACAGAAATATTTATAACAGATAATTCAGTGTGATAATCATTCTTAATATATTTTTTCAAGAAATCAGTTTGGGGAATATGTTATTTCATTTTTTTTATTTTTTTGCCAGTCCTGGGGCTTTTTGCTCAAAGGTAGCACTCTATCACTCGAGCCACAGCATCACTTCTGGCTTTTCCTATTTATGTGGTACTGAGGAATTGAACCCAGGGCTTCATGCATGCTAGGCAAGCACTCTACCACTAAGCCACATTCCTGGCCCTTTATTATCTTTAAATAGTTCTACAAAGGGGTTGCCATTTACCATATGACTATGCCACAATTTAATATATTAGCCACTTTAATATTGATGGGCAGTTGGGTTGCTTCCAGGTTTTTGTGATGGTTCATGATGCTTCATTACAGTCTTTTCAGCCAATCAGCTTGTTCCTCTGAGGTAGGACACGTGTGTGGGGAAGATCCTGAAGCAAGGCAGCAGCAGGACCCATGGGGAAGGATAGCAGAAACTAGACGAGTTGAAGCAGTAGGAGAGGAAGGAAATAGAAATGGCTAGAGAGTAAGTGGATGTAACAAATGTTGGAAAGCATGGAATTCAAGTTAGCACCAACCCTGGCAGATAAGATTTCCTTTCACTAAGAACTGAGAAAGCAGAAGAGGAAACAAGAATGTATTTATTGACTCTCAGAAAGATTAAAATAATTATCCAAGATGATTCCAAATCTGAGATTCTCCAAGAGAGCACTGCTTTTTTGTTTTCTCTCCTGGCTCCCACCCTACCCCTTCCTCCTGTAACAGACCCTTCTCTACCTCCCATGATCATTTGTAGTCCTTTACAAAGAACTGATAATTACCTAGATGCAGTAGTTCATGCTAGGAATCCTAGCCACTTGGGCAGCACAGACCAGCAAGTCTGTGGTTCAAGGCTTGCAAAACATTCTCAGATTCCATCTCAACCAATGAAAGCCAGGCATGGTGGTACACACCTGTTATCCAAGCTATGTAGTAAGCATAAACAGGAAGATCCAAGACATCCTGGGCATAAACTTGAGTTCCCAAAATAAACTTGAGTTCTCAAAAGTAACTGAATCAAAAAGGACTATAATGTGGCTCAAGTGGCAGAGGTTCTGCCTAGCAAGTGTCAAGCTCTGAGTTCAAACCTCAGTACTTCCAAAAGAACAATTCCATACTTGCTGAACTGTTGTTGCCCCATGAGTCATTTTCTTTCCTCTTCAATTATATCTCCTTTGAGAAGCACAATTAGCAGAATCAGGAGATGGTGATGAATCAGCTAAAACTTCGTTTTACCTTTGAGATGACAAGCAGAATTCAGGGCAAGTGAATGGAGAGAGAAGTAGAATGAGAAGGGCCCAGGCATGATATGGATGGTTCAGTGGCTAGACTCAGGGAACAAATTATGCTGAGTCAGCTTCTGACACTTCATGGAAGAATTCTCTGGTGTTCTCTCAGCATTAAATTCAACTGCCTATGAAGTGTGCATTGTGCATCCCTGAGAAGCAATGACTAAGAAGTATCTTTTGAAGCATCTGGCAGCCTGGGTTCTCCCAAAACAGACTCTCTGAGATGAGCTTCATGTGTGGGGAAGGTTGTGAGCCAATGCCTTTGGAAACCATACCACAGGAGAGAAAGGAAGTAACTTGCTTACTGGGAACTTTTAGCTAATCATTAAAGGAGTATTACACATAAGGGAGCACTTGGGTACTTGCATGCATATTATGGTGATATCTGTGTTTAATGCTTGAAGTATACTTTACTGTGACTAATCTTTTCTGGCTAGACTTGTACATCAATTGAAATGTAACAGGAAAACTGGTCATGAAAATCCTCCCTTACTGTGTCTGACTATGCAACGAAGTGTCCTGCACAGAGACTTTATGTTCTGTGCACTTTTGAAATAGCACTGACTGATACTTGTGGATGTGAAGAAAGATCTCTGAGGGTGGTGTTATTGGGATGTGATGGCATCTTTAGGAGCATTAGGGGCTAATGAAAGACCTTTAAGTTACTGGGGGCATGCCCTCAAAGGGGTTGTAGAACCTGGTCCTTTAGCTTCCTGACCTGAGCAATTTGTTCTCTCAGAGAAGAGTCTGAGGATGCTTGTTCACATTAAACTCTGCAGCCCCTTGGTTGTACATGAAATCTCTGACCTCTCCATTCGTTCTGTCTTTGCTTTCAACTTTGGCATTGCTAGTCTTGGCTTTCTACCAATTATGTTTAGTCAATTCCTAGCCAAGAGCCACTCCACAAATGTTTTATGGCCTAAAAAGGGTGGAATTACTCTCCTTTTCTGTAATGTATTCAAGCTCTAGTCTAGGTTTGCTTTCTCCTTCACTTTGTCATCCTTTCAGAATAGGTTTGATACCTGCAAAAATACACACATAGAAGAAACTGACTTTTAAATTGTATTTTATTATCTTTTTCACTCATTTCTTTATTGTCAAAGTGATGTACAGAGAGGTTATAGTTTCATACGTAAGGCAGTGCATACATTTCTTATCCAAGTTGTTACCTCCTCCCTCATCCCCCCCCATCTCCACCATACAGTTTTGTAAGTACTGCTGTTGCATTGGCTTGTCTTTTTATCGTTTGTCTCTTGATGTTGGTATTCCCTTTCCCTTCCCTAGTTCCAATACACACATATACAATATCCAGGACACCTTTATTATCTTTAAGTAGTTGTACCAATGAGTTACCATCAACAAATCAGTGTACAAGCACAATACATCTTGATTGATGTCACCCTTTTCACCATTCTTTCCCACCCCTTCAACCCTAATCCTCCCACTCACTTCTAAGAACATGAAATTGGCTATGCAACCCCCTTTGAGATCATCTTCTTTAACTCTCTTATTCTAATTCTCCAGTTTGTTCCTCTTGATAGCAATTGCATGTGTTTCCCCACTTTATTCTTATCCTGAAATATGTTCTTTAACCATTCAGTTGTGCCTCAGATATGCCATTTCTAACGTGGGAATAACAGCTCCTGCCTTAGGAGCTTATTGGTAGTAAAGAAAGGATTGCTAAGCAGGCTGTGGAGAAACAGAAGACATTATTACAATGATTATCTTCATTATTATTTCTATGCATGTACTTGTCAGGAATGAGGCATACTTCATGAGGCATTGGAACTGTTTTAATATTCTGATTGTCCTGTCTCTCGTTCTCTCCTTCTAAACTTTATTCAGCTATTACACATATGCTCTTTTTAAGAAATCAAGTATTAACTATATAACTTGAGGTAGGGATTGGAGGAGGAATAAAGGGGGATGACATTGATCAAGATGCATTGTACTCATAACCTGATTGATGGAATTATAAGCTTTTTGTGCAGCCACTTAATAATAACAAAATCTTTTCAAAGATCGAGTGTTAAATATGCCATTTGTTATTAGCAAATAAATCGTTTCCAAGATAACATTCTTATTGGCATGCATATTTTATTTCATAGATTATAAATGGTAAGTGAATAACAGCTCCTCTCCCTTTCTGAAAAAAACAAAACAAAACAAAACACCCTATTCCTACGACCACAAAAAGCCTTACTTTATACCCAAGACGTTAAACAATCAAAATGGACTCCCCCCAATGTTTGGTGACCTACATAGAAATGAAGCATCTTATAAAGAAGAGTAGATAAAATGATTCTAGAGGAAGCTGAAGTCTAAAAGCTCACAAGACTATTAGTTTTCAAGTTGGTAGCAGAAACAATGCTCCCATCTTGCTGTTGGAGCAATTTTCCCCAGCTCATGCATGCTAATTTACACCTTTACTCCAAACAAGCGCTCACTGGCTTTGGATAAGCTCTTGCCTTACATTGAGTGTACCAAGAGTCTCTTTTCAGGGATATATAACATTATTGTGCATTTAATTAGTAATAATTGATGATTATATATTATTGCCATTGTGATTACTGTGCATTACTGTTATATTAAATATATGGCATCTGTATCATTACTTTCTGCTTGTTTTACAAAACAAGTCCAAATCTAAGGATGAGGAGTCATGCAATACATGCTTAGGGTCAGAGGCCTCGATTAATGCCCTACCTTCTGGGCTATGTGGGCTACATGGTCTGCCCCCACTGCTTTGCCTACTTTGGCCTCCTTTTAGAGAAGCTCCTCAAATCTCATTGGGCTGTTGGAACTTATTATCACCTGTATTGGCGCAAATGTCTTATTCTAGTGGATAATACAGCACAGCTATGAAGTCCAGTGAACCTGGCTCACACCCCAGCTCTGCCAATTGTTAACTGCTTGATTTGGGTAAAGTTATTTTTCACTCTCTAAACCTCAATTTTCTTTCCTTCTTCTTAATCATTTTTATTATAATTTTGTTGTCCTTGGGGTTTACATTTCAACATACTTTAAGGATAATTCATGTTGATCAATGTCATCCCTTTCATGATTTTCCCCATGTCTCCCAACTCCACTTATCCCCTCCATTCTCCTGGTTCCATTTTTACATATGGAAATTGAATATTATGATCAAGTTCTCCCACTCTTCTTGTCTTTATTCATCTATTCCCATCCTTTCCTTAACCCTACCCCCTCCTGACACTCAAGTACCAGCTTCTTGATATCCGTTTTGTTAAAATAAAGGAATGAGAACCAAATAATGAAAAGTAGATAGGCTATTGATGAAATTCTGGTAGACCTTGGTACGGTGGCTGGCTTGATAGTTGCACCATTGGAATTCTCTCCTGAATACCCTGTGTGTGCTGTAGCTTAGTTAATACATGTGTGTACATGTATGGTATTTTCTTGATCCTTTCATCCATTGATGGGCATCTGGGAAGTTGGCTTGACTTATAGGTGTGGTGAATAGTGTGCCACAGTGAAATTACTATACAAATACTTTAGCTCTATCTTGACTTGTTATCCTTTGGATAAATGCCCAAGAGTGGTATGGTTGAGTCATGGCATACTTCTGTGTTTATCTAAACCTCAATTTTCTTATTTGTTACCTAGGACTGACATAATAGTACCAATTCATAGGGCTGTCTTGTGAATTAAACTTGCAGATTAGTTACCTGTTGCTACACAATAAATTACCACCAAACCTAATAGCTTTAAACAACCATTTTTTATTATCTCAAGAATTCTATGGATTGGACCTGAGAGCCTGGCATAGGTGAGCCCCTGACAGGTCTCTCACAGTGGCAACAGTGTCTGAAAACATCTCAAGTGTCAATGGAGTAAGATCAGCTGGAAAGGTGACTGCTGTGGTTGTTTCCATGTTTAGATCCTGGTTGGCTGTTGGCTGAAACACCCACTAATTTTTCTCAACTATTTCTCCTTGGTCTTTTGTTAACAATTCAACTAAACAGATGGTTTGTTTTTTTTTATTGATTATGCTTTAAGTGTATGTACCAAACCCTAACACTCTCATTTCTTACAATAATTTTATATACTTTCATCTAATTTTGCTTGGCACAGTAGATGGACTTTCCTAATAGTAAGTAGCATGCAAATACTCTTATTTGGAAACTGAGTCACACTTAAAATTCACAGTTTCTATGGATCTATAGAATTTTATAATGCACAATGTACCATTGAAATGTAATTGTTCTTTTTGTTGTTTTGCTTTTGCCAGTCCTGGGGCTTGAACTCAGGGCCTGAACACTGTCTCTGACTTCTCTTGAGCCACAGCGCCACTTCCAGCTTTTTCTATGTATGTGGTGCGGAGGAATCGAACCCAGGGCTTCATGTATATGAGGTGAGCACTTTACCACTAGGCCATATTCCAAGACCAAATTGTTCTTTTTTCTAATAGAAGTAAGTATCTTTATTTTATTAGATGGAATTTTCTAACATTATATCAAGTGTTCTTAAATTAGGCACACCTGTATAAATATTCTTATAGTAATAACATAATAAAATATTACAGCTATATAGAAGAAAAAGCCTGGGGCTGGGAATATGGCCTAGTGGTAAAATGCTTGCCTCATATACGTGAAACCCTGGGTTCGATTCCTCAGCACCACCTATATAGAAAAGGCCAGAAGTGGCGCTGTGGCTCATGTGGTAGAGTGGTAGCCTTGAGCAAAAAGAAGCCAGGGACAGTGCTCAGGCCCTGAGTCCAAGCCCCAAGACTGGCAAAAATAAATAAATAAATAAAAGATTACGAAACAGTTCTTTGAAGCAAGCAGTTATAACTAACTCTTGCTTATCTCAAAGAGTGCTTTTTGTTTGATTCTCATACTATCTACATTTCTTCTCCCACTCTAAATTGACAGAAATGAAGCAAGTCAAGTTCAAATTTCATTTGCCTTCTTAAGAGATTTTCTTTTCTTTTAGATATATTGTATATTCATTATAGAAAATTTGCAAATGCAGAGCAATACAAAGAACAGGGTTAAAATTACTCATGTTGTTACCACAAAGAAAGGCCTACTACTGGTAATTTTTATGTTTCTCTTCCCCAGTGCACTTCCTCTGTATAGGTAGAAAGCAAGTATTTCTTTTTCACTAACATCAGGACAGTGTGTTTTTGTCATATCTTATTTTTTTTCAACTAGCATTACATCTTTAACACCTTATAATTGAATATGCTTTGAAAACATTAACAAGTATATAGTTGTTGGGTTTTTTGTTTGTTTTTTTTTTTCTTTTTCTTTTTTGCCAGTCCTGGGGCTTGGACTTAGTGCCTGAGCATTCTGGCTTCTTTTTGCTCAAGGCTAGCACTCTACCACTTGAGCCACAGTGCCATTTCTGGCTTTTTCTATATATGTGGTGCTGAGGAATCAAACCCAGGGCTTCCTGTATAAACGGCAAGCACTCTAACACTAGGCCATATTCCCAGCCCCAAGTATATAGTATTTTATACAGCTGTACCGTAACTTATTTAATTAATCATTAATATTAGTTTGGAGGTTATTGGTATTTGCAAGATTGTGAAGTGATAGTATGAGAGTATGAAAACAACTTGTTATGTGTGTGCTGGTCCTGGGACTTGAACTCAAGGACCTGGTGCTGTCCCTGGGAGCCTCTTTTGCTCCAGTCTGTCACTCTACCACTTGAGCCACATCAATTCCAGGTCTTTTTGAATAGTTTATTGGAATCTTGTGGACTTTTCTGCCCTGGTTGGCTTTAAACCACGTGCCTCAGATATCACCCTCCTTAGTAGCCAGGATTATAGGTGTGAGCCACCAGCACTGGGCAGAAAAGAATTTTTTTTTTTTTTTTTTTTGGCCATTCATGAGACTTGGACTCAGGGCCTGAGCTTTGTCCCTGGCTTCCTTTTGCTCAAGGCTAGCACTCTACCACTTGAGCCACTTCTGGCTTTTTCTGTTTGTGTGGTGCTGAGAAATCAAACCCAGGGCTTCATTCAAGCAAGCACTCTACCTCTAAGCCACATTCCCAGCCCAGAAAAGAACTTTTTTACATAAACTTTGTCCGTCATTAGTCAAATGATCTTAGTGAAAGTTCTGTGGCAAAGAAATCCTTGGAGTCCCTAGGAGGAAATGAGGTTTGGTAATTTGAGTGTGGGCAGGATTTATACACACCCCATAGCCTTCTCTTCCCCTTCTAACACTTCCTCCCACCCTCTACTGGCAGAAATTTATAGGCTTTTTGTGCTGGAAATCACTGAACTAACAATCTAATTGGGGTAGCCATCTGTTGTTTTGGGGTGTTTTTTGTTTTTTTTTTTTTTTGTTTTTTTTTTTGGCTGCCCCACTTCCATCCCTCTTCTCTAGAAATAGTGCCCTGATTTTCTTTCAGGAATCTCATTGCTTTATTCATACAGTCTAGGCCAGTGAAGACTTACATGTGATCCAACCAATCAGAACATCTTATTCCCCTGACCACTATGATTAGTTGAGGAATGGCCTGTGATGCAGGACAGGCCAATTAGTGAGACTCAGGTGTGGTTCTCTGTCATTTACAGTCTATGGGCTTTGGAGACTTGAAGAGGTAACTGGTATTGCTAAGCCCAGTATAAAGGGAAGCCTCCTAAGAAAAAAAAAACCTGCAAGGAAGACAGAAGAGCCAAGAGATGGCTCTTTCTTGCTTAAGCCAATTCAAGAGAATTTCTAGCATTTGTCTTTGAGAGTGTGCTTACTGATCCAGAGATTCTACACCTTGAACTGATGAAAATGAGTGGTGGGTAAAGATATACAGGATAAATACATATTTTATAATTTTCCCATCTGTTGTTAAGTTAGATTTCAAAAGGTTTCTTGTCCACACAGTGTAATGTTTCTTTGCCTTTTTCTTAATGCCTTAACTCAGGACCTGGGTGCCTTCCCTGAGCTTTTTTGCTTAAAGCTATTAGTCTACCACTTGAGCCACAGCTCCACTTACAGGCTTTTTTTTTTTTTCCCAGTCCTGCGGCTTACACTCAGGGCCTGGGCACTGTCCCTCTGTGCTCAAGACTAGCACTCTACCACTTGAGCCACACTGTCACTTCTGGCTTTTTCTGTTTAGTGGTACTGAGGAATCGAACCCAGGACTTCATGCAAGCTAGTCAAACCCTCTACCAGTAAGCCACCTTCCAAGCCCCCCCCCCCTTTTTTTGATAGGTAATTAGAGATAAGAGTTTCACAATCTTTCCTTCCTGGGCTGGCTTCAAACCATGATCCTCAAATCTCAGCCACCTGAGTTGCTAGGATTATAGATGAGAGCGATCAGCACCTGGCACAGTTGAATAATTCTAACAAAGTTTAAAAAAAGATCTAGAGTCCACAAAATTGATTTACATCACTAGCAATGATCTTCTTGTTAGGCTTGTAGGCTATTATAACTTTTGACAAAAAAGGTAATTTTTATTATGATAAATTTTATTAAATTTATTTTAACTAATTTTGGGGGCTGTACTGGTGTTTGAACACAGGGTGTAATGAATACCACACAGGGATTCTACCACTTGAACCATGCACTCCACTCTTTATGCTTTAATTATTTTTCAGGTCGAGTCTTACATTTTTCCCATGGCCCATCTCCAACCTCAATCCTCCCGCCTCTGCTTCCTATGTAGCTGGATTTCTAGGCACATGCCACCATCCCTGGCTTATTTGTTGAAAAGCAGGTCTCACTAACTTTTTGCCCAGCCTAGCCTTAAGCGACAATCCTCCCAATCTCCCTCTTCAGTATAGCTGGGATTATAGGCATATGCTACCATGGCCAGCTATTTTTAACTAATTTAATGTTAATTACGTTTAAAATACAATCTATCATAATTTCTATTATGTCAAAGAACTGAAAATAAATCCTTGTTACTTTCACAATGTTTTGTTCAAAAAATACTTTCCTATTAAACCAGTTGCTCTTTACAGAATGCTTGAATTGTTCAGTGCTTAGTCAGTGGGCTCCCACTACCTGTACTGGTGCTTGCTGAGAGAATGTGTTTGTTGGAGGAGGCAGCTGATCTCTCCCAAATGTAAATCAGATTTCCTCATGTCTGGCTGCAAGAGAACATGGCAGATGGCAAACAAATACACAGCTGCCTGGTGAATTTTTCCATCGAGAATTAGACTCAGTATCTAAGTGCACAGTAAATAAAACATTCTAAATAAGAATTTTCTAAATAAGAATATTATGTTCAAATTCATGATCACTGTTTAATATTGAGAGTCATGTCATACCTCTGAATTATAATATCCTACTTGAAAATTTTACCTAGTCTTTAATACCATACTGTTTATTTTCCAGCTGTTTTTGGACTTATTGCTGAAGAATATCTTCAGATAGCTAACCATACTGTCTGTTGCAAAAATATTAACTATTCATTTGGGTAGAGAACTTGTGTGTATGGTCTTAGAAAGTTTGGATGGAGAAGGAGCAAAGGAATGATTCTGGGGGTGGAGTCTGGGGTATGGGGGGGACCTGGCCTTTGGAACTATCCCATCAGAGTACAGGACTATCCTGTCCCTTCTGAGCTTTGAAGCATTGAGCAAGGTTCTTAACTATTGCCAGCCTTTGTTCATTTGTCCAATAATAATAATAATAATAATAATATATGTATAATATTGTGTGATGACAAGACAAATAGTATAGAACTACCATAATCAAATAAGAATATGTGTCCAGTGTTCTTTCTTAACTCTCTGCACCAGGTACACAGGCAGCAAGCACCCTGAGTAATATGACCTGCTATGTTATTGGCTCTAAGACTTTTTTCAAATTAATTTTGGAACCCTAGGCAAATCATTGAGCATTTCTGGCCATCCATTTTTGCTATCTTCTCAATGACAAAATTAGACAAGTATGAAATTTCTCTCAGGTTTGAAATGCTCTGACAATGCCCATAGGGGTAGGATAGGTTTTTTAAAAATCTATAATACTATCAAACTTGCATTTTCCAACCTTACTTTTCCTTATTGAAAAGAAGTGGCAGCTTCCAGGCCCCAGTGGCTCACACCTGTAATTTCTAGCTACTCAGAAGGTTGAAATCTGAGGATCCCAGTTTGAAGCCAGCCTGGGCAGAACAGTCCATGAGACTCTAATCTCCAATTAACCAGCAAAGAAGCTGGAAGTGGAACTGTGGCTCAAGTTATAGAGTGCTAGCATCAAGCAAGGTTCATTTGTTCATTTCTTTTTGTCCATACAAGGCTCAGATTTTCACTTCTTGAAGGAAAAAAAAATCAGTGTTTCTTTGTAGAATCTTCCTTTCCATGACAATTTTAATATTCTTGTCATTCATTCAGACAAAATCAACTCAAGGATTACCTTAGTGGGAACCTCCATTATAAGCTATCTCTTCCCAATTGTTAGCATATAATGTATTATTTGCTTGGCTGCATTGTGTAGTTGTTTCTGCTGATCAAGAGAACCAAGAAATAATTTAAGCCATTAGCCATATACTTGACCAACATGAGATTTGATGGATTTGGGGTTTTTTTTCTTTTCATGAGGAGTTTTTTAAAATGTTTTGCCTAAACTCTAATGTAATAAATTAACCTAAATAGCATTAGTTTTTAAGTTAGACTTGAAAGCCTCATTAAGTCTAAATTGATAATTTTTTCCTTGAAATAACAGCTTTTCCAGTTCCTGTGTGAATAACTTTGGCTCTACAGATTTCAGGAGGAATACCAATAGAGAAAAAGACAGAACAGAATAGCCTGTAATGTTTTTAGCTGATGATAATGCTCTTCTTATTACACAATTGTGTTAACTGATATTTATATTCATTTTTAAAATAAAGTCTAGATTAAGGAAGAAAATTTTCAAGGCTCAGTTCACTGTAAGAAAAAAATACAATGAGTATGTCTATTTAAATAGTCTCTGAGAATCCCAGCACCCATGGCTCATGCCTGTAATCCTAGCTACTCAGGATGCTGAGGTCTGAAGATGGCAGTTTGAAGCCAGACAGGGCAGGAAAGTCCATGGAATTTTTGTCCTATTGACCACCTAAAAGCCAGAAGTAGAACTATGTCTCAAGAGGTAGAGCCCTAGTCTTGAGCAGTAAAGCTCATTGACAGGGTCCAGGCCCTGAGTTCAAGCTTCAGTACCAGCATAAACACACACACACACACACACACACACACACACACACACACACACACACACACACACACTGAGAAACTGGAAAATTCTTTTGCTCTGTAATACAAATAAGAATATCACCTGAATTCTAATTGACACACATTTCTGGTCCCCAGAAATGATGGACCGGCCACCAATACAATGAGATAAATTAGAAACTAGATACTGTATAATTGAGCATGGACAAATATCCTTTCATACTATTGTTTAAAAAAACTTCTAGTAACTACTTCCTTTATTTGATGTGAGTTGTGTTGTTGTTAAAACTCTCTTGATGGGCTGGGGATATAGCCTAGTGGCAAGAGTGCCTGCCTCGGATACAGGAGGCCCTAGGTTCGATTCCCCAGCACCACATATACAGAAAACGGCCACAAGCGGCGCTGTGGCTCAAGTGGCAGAGTGCTAGCTTTGAGCGGGAAGAAGCCAGGGACAGTGCTCAGGCCCTGAGTCCAAGGCCCACGACTGGCCAAAAAAAAAAAAAAAGAAAGAAAAACTCTCTTGATTACAACCTACAGATTCTAACTTCATATTAGCTTAGTCATGAAAGAAATTTATTTATTAGAAGAAGCCAGGGTATTTGATGGAACTCAAGAGACAGAATTAGTTACTAGAAAATTATGGGGAACCTAGAACCCAAGTGTGAATACCTCTCTCCTCTCCTCTTGTCTTCTCTTTTCTTCTTTATTTCTATCTCAAGGATAGTTTTCTGGGAAGTGGAGCTGTAGCTCAAGTTAAAGCACCAGCTTTGAGAAAAGTAAAAAAAAAACTAAGGAGTAGCCCTGAGTTCAAGCCCCAGTATGGATACAAAATAATGAATGATTTGCAGTGTTTCTGCATTCACATGTCAAGATTTAAACAATTACCCTGGCATGTCACAGAGAAAATGAAGAAGCATCACTCACTCCCAGTTCTAAGTTTCTAGGAAACAGATTGATTAGCCCAGTTACAGTATCTACCCAGAAGGAGAGTTATATACTACAAAGTCAGTGACTCTCACCTCCTCACAGGGAGCAAACAGTAGGCAGAAAAAGCAGAGACTAGTTTGTACAAATAAACACTCCTCTAGACTTCAATTCTTCCTTTTGGTGCACACTCATGCATATACATGCACACATGCACATGCACACAGATATCATCCTTTTATTTATGAAAATGTTTCCCTATTGGGCTGGAGGCATAGTTCAAGTAGTAAAGTACCTGTGTAGCAAGCGTAAGGACCTCCGTCCAAACTCCAGTACCACAAAAAGTACATACATGCATGCATACATGCATACATATGTTTCCCTTCCAGGAATTATTTAAACATCCTACATTGAACCACATTTTTCCTCACTCTCTTCCCAGCCATATCTATCAATTGAATCCAAAAAATTTCATCAATGAACCCCTCTTCTCAAAATGAATGATTACCAGACTTGTCCAATTTTCCTGGAGATAGGCCACAATTCCCTTCCTTTCCTGTAATTCAACAAATTAACTACAAAATTAATAGAACCACAAACACTAATGGTTCATACAAAGATGAAAGAAACAAAGTTCTTTATTACAATACTGTAGCTTGACTACCAGACCAGAAAACAGATTATTCCCATGCACAGAATAAGCATTGCAAGGGCAAGAATAAGCATATTTTATGGTGTTCGTTGATATTGGGATGCATTATTTGCTTAACCCATTGCTTCATTCCAACATCATGCAAATAATGTTAGCCTTTTCCCATGTCTCCCAAGTCACTCAGTGAACCAGTTCCATATTATCTCCTAGCTCAAGTCATTGCTACTCTCTCTAGTGATGCATTTCCTCTCTTAGTCAAAACACTTTTAGTCACAAGTAAAAACATACACAAGTAAAAACATTCAAAGCATGAACCACATGCTTCAAAATGGCTGAAAGAGAAGACAGGTTGGGAGGAGTTTATTGGGAGAGCACAGAGACCTATCAGATAGCTTTTACTTCATAACAAATTACTTTAAAACTTAATGGCATAAAACAGTGCCATTCTGTGACTCAATTTTAAAGATCAGCTGGATAGACTTTCTTATCTGGTCCAACTCATTTGGACTCTGCTGAGCTTGCTCATACCTCTCCCAAAGCCAGCCATCTAGTGTGTTCTTAATTACACTTGAGGTTACCAACCTGTTGGCTAGCATGAAGTCAGTAGTGAAAGAAATGGACCATAGATCTCAGGGATGCAAGACCATCCAGATCTAGGATGCTAGGCCAGGCATCCTGGACCAGCCATCCTTGCATGATGCTCATAGTTCTCCTAAGAAAGTCTGAATCTTGAGACCAAGAATTAATACTCACATAATTCCATTCCAACATGTTCTGCTGACCAAAATTAATTCACAAACTCGGCCTGATTCAAGGAAGGAGGAAACAGATCCACCTCTTGACGTCAGCTTCTGCCAGTTACCACAGACATTATCACAGTCTACAGCAATGAATATTTCAAAGTATTCAAAGGTAATGTGATAACCAGAAAACACAAGGAGTTGGGTGTGCAAACTGGAATGCTGGCAGAGCCTTCTCATATACCCTCTTTTGCCTCTCACACTAAGACAACTAAGTGTATTCTATGACTTTCCAGAGAAGATTATCTCACCATTCCCCTATATACATGGCTTCAGTTCAAGTGACCCACCAGCACCAATTCCAAATTCCCAGGACAAAGGCTGTTCTCATTTTGTCTTTAGGGCACCAATCAATCCACCCCAGTTCTAATATGCCTAGATGGGCATGATTGCTGGAGCCCTCTCAGTGGAAAAGGGTGTACATATAGACTATATAGCTTACAAAATGCCCAAAATGTCATTTGGTGCATGATAGGGGAGGCATGTAAGTTATTTCTGTGCTTCTCATAGGCTACCCATGGGTGTCTGCTTATACTGATAATTTTGTATGGCCTGCAAATAGTACTAATAAATATCCACATAGCTCTTGTAGGGGAAAAAAAGGTTTCCCAATCTTCTAGAATCTAAAGGAAGAAGAACCTAAGATACTTTCTATAACAATGTATAGCAACAAAGCCTGTGGGCCATGGAAACTTAACTCTATATGAAATAAAATGTGCTTACTACCAGTACTAAGTCAGTATATGGAAATTTAGAAACAAGCTTGTCATTTTCTTTCATTCTTTCTGAATCCAAAGCTCCCATAAACACTCCTTGTTCTTTGAGAAGGCTTACAAGCAGATGTTTAGTGAAAATCAAATTTGATCTGCAGAAAATTTGTTTTTCATTTGATTCCCCCACCCCCTTTATCTTGAGAACAACCCTTACTGAGAGAAATGTTCCAGAGTGCTTTACAGGCTAGGTCTAGGAAATGAGTGCGGCATAAATCAGAGCAAACACACTGTCTGCTGTCGGTCCATTTTCAGCATTTTGTGGCTTCACTGGTCCTGTGTCTAATGACTTCACCAACTGTCCCCCACTTCCTGAGGGGCCAGTGAAGACTCTGTGCCCCTGCCAGCCTCATCGGGGAAAACAAGCACTCTTGTTGGCACTACTGCTCTCAGAAGCGTGACTGTTGGGGGGGAGAGGGGAACAGTCTCATGTTTATTCTTTTATCTTCTGTGCTTTCCATCTGCAAACCAACCAGGTCTGCCTCTCTGGAAACTGGTGTCCTGCAAAATTCAGATTTCAAGCACTTGATCTCACTGCTACCCCATGTGTGTGCCATCAAGATCAAGTGAGACCTGTGTGTGTGGTAGCACCTGGAGAACAATAGAATGCTATGCGCTCACTGATAAAGCCGGGCTCTTCTCTCACACACACTCAGCAGGGGTAGAAATATAAACTGGACCAGGTCAACTGATGTCAGTATCCTAGCACACATGCAAAATCCCACCCCAAAAAGTAGGCCCCACGGAGAACATCCACGCTGCCATCTTGTAAGACACTACCGGGGATACAGATGCCTCAACCAGAGAAAATGTGCATAATAAAAGTGTAGGCTAGGGCTGGGAATATGGCCTAGTGGCAAGAGTGCTTGCCTCCTACACATGAAGCTCTAGGTTTGATTCCCCAGCGCCACATATATGGAAAACGGCCAGAAGGGGCACTGTGGCTCAGGTGGCAGAGTGCTAGCCTTGAGCGGGAAGAAGCCAGGGACAGTGCTCAGGCCCTGAGTCCAAGGCCCAGGACTGGCAAAAAAAAAAAAAAAAGAAAGGAATGTGTGGGCTAGGCATGGTGGCTCACGCTTGTAATCCTATCTACTCAGGGGGCTGATATCTGACAATCATTGTTCAAAGCCAGCCAGGGCTAGAAAGTCCATGAGACTCTTATCTCCAATAAACTTCTCAAAAAAAAAAAAAAAAGCCAGAAGTGGTGCTGTGGCTTAAGTAGTAGAGTGCTCACTTTGAGCAAAAGAAGCTCAGGAACAGTGCCCAGGCCGAGAGTTCAAGCCCCAGGACTGGCAAAAAAGAAACAAAAAAAAAAATGTGTGTTGTTTTAACTGCTAAATCTATGGGCATTTATTATTACACAGTGATAGACAAACAATGCAGTGTTCAATCCTAAATAACATTTTAAATAATAAAATTCTGAGTACGTATAAACGTGTGTAGGCTCCAGTGAGAGAATGTGACTGAATGTGTGTTAAAAATGAAACCTACTGAAAACTGAAATACATTTGAAGCATACTTTTTAAGTCAGAAAAGACAGGGATGCTACATGTTTGCTAGTGACCTTAGACATGTTGTTTACAGGTTCTTGTCTTCATTTTTGTTGGTTTTGCTTGTTTGTTTGTTTGGTGCTGCTCCCAGGACTTAACCTCCTGGGTGCTGTCCCTCAGCTTTTGTACTCAAGGCTAGTGATTTACCACTTAAGACATATCTCTACTTTTAGCTTTTTGGTGATTCATTGGAGATGAGTCTCACAGACTCCTGCTTGAACAGGAAAGGAACCACAATCCTCATATCTCAGCTTCCTGAGTAGCTGGGATTGCAGATGGGAGCCACCATGCCAGCGTCTTCGTTGTTCTTGAGAATGATAGTGATGGTGGAATCATCATTGTTCATTTTCTTTTTTAAAATCAAGAATAATAAGATATTTGAACACACTTAGCATATTATTTTGGCTATACTACAACACTATAAAATTGAGTGCTGCTCATTCATTTGCTTCTTATTGGACATTACTGAGTTTACTGGTTGGATTCTATTTTATACCATCCTGGTTGTCATAGATAGATAGATAGATAGATAGATAGATAGATAGATAGATAGATAGATAGATATAAACAGCCTGGGATTTTGAAACAGTCAGGCTACAGAAATCCAGAAATCTATATAGCTCCAACAAAGCCTAGTAAAACGTAGCTTCCAAAATTTAAAAAGCCTTGAAAGCATATGTCTTAGGGAATTCTTCAACAATTTTAGGCACCAGCTCAGGGGGGGAATTTTGCTGAAATAGAGCTAGCACGTGTGGACATTTAAAGAAGAATAAATAATCAAAATTGTCCAGTCTAATTATTTCCTGCCTTTGAAATAATCAAAATAAAATAAATAAGCAGAATTTCTCATTTTCGATGATTACCTAGAACAATTTTTACTTAGCACATTTAAGGCTTGTCTTATTATTGTAGAGGCTTACAAAAGATCATCTGTGGCTTGTAAAACATTGTTGGAATGAAATCTCAGAATGTGGGAGGAGCTTTCCCTTCCATTGTCACTTGTTACCTACCTCTTAGCATTTAAGGAGCTCTCCTCAGACATCTCATTCATGTAGACTTGGGAAGAAAGCTCAGTGGAGCTCCTCTCCTGAGACAATATACATGAATGCTTTACGACTTCCATTCGTTTGGCTACTTTCAATTGCTTACTTAATTTTTCCTAGTGGAAAATAAAACAAAAATGTATATGCACTGGCATAGAAAGATTTCAGACATATTTGTAAATGGGGAGAAAGAACAGGTAATGAGATGCAAATAAGACCCTATATACATGAAAATGCATGGGGCAAGGACTGCAAAGAGCACCAACACCAGAGGTCCATGGAAGGGGAGTGGAGTATGAGGGAAAGAGAGCTCTCTCTCTCTCTCTCTCTCACACACACACACACACACACTGTTCTACACTCATAATAACAAAATATTTTACATTTAAACTATATTAACACATTAATTTTTTTTTTTGCCAGGACTGGAGCTTAACTTCAGAACCTTGACTCTCACTTGGCTTTTCCACTCAAGGCTGGTACTCTGCCACTTGCATCATACCTCCTCTTCTGCCTTTTTGCTAAGTAACTGGAAATAAGAGTTTCACAAAGTTTTCTGTCCAGGCTGGCTTCAGACCCTGAGTATCAAGGCTGATAATCCTGTGTAGCTAGGATTCTCAGGATGAGCCACCAGCACCTGTTTTAACTCATTTTTTGTTGGGATTATTTTTGGGGTTTTTTTTGTTTGTTTGTTTTTTGGCCAGTCCTGGGGCTTGAACTCAGGGCCTGGGTACTCTCTATGAGCTTTGATTGCTCAAAGCTAGCACTCTACCACTTGAGCTACCACTTCACTTTCAGCCTTTGGGGGCTAATTGGAGAAGAGTCCTGCCCAGCCAAGGTTCAAATTGTGATCTTCAGATCCCAACCTCCTGAGTAGCTAGGATTACAGGTGTAAGCCACTGGCACCCAACAATATATTTATTTTAAAACTGCTTTTAATTGTAAGAAAGACACACAATTACTTACAAATGGGGGCAGTCTTCTTTGCAAAACATGGGGGAAACCCAAGTACTATATATGGCCTCTTTACCATGCCCTTGTCCCATCTGTTTAAAGTACCTTCTTCCTCCAGTCTGCCCCTGTCTCTCATCATTTGCTCCTAATACTTGCCGCAATCCACAGCTAACTTGTTTAAACGTTTACTGGCCACTCCCCCAAACAGAATGCAGGCTTGTGGTAGCAGAAATTTCATTAACTTGTTCAGTTTTGATTCTCACTGCCCCCCTCCCTATCTAGAAGAGATCTCAGCATGAAGTAGAGCTCTATTATGGAGATTTCAATAAATACTTGAATGAATACAACTAAATGCCCTGTGTCATTATTCTAAGCTATACACTTCAAAGGAGCAAAGACAAACAGCTACTTCCAGAATACCTTTGCCTTCTTTGTTTCAAAGAGCATCAGAGGAAATTACCAAGTGGAGTATTCTAGCAGACACAGATTTTGAAAAAGAAGTATCTGTTGATCATTTGTTGGCCTAGTTCCTGAACATTACTGTGGGTTAGTCAGGGGTCTCTAGAACAATTTAAAAAAAATAGGATGGATATGTGTTCGTGTGTGTGTGTGTGTGTGTGTGTATAAAAGAGATTTTTAAAGAATTGGTTCATCAATTATAGAGAGCTGGTAGGTCTAAAACCTGCAGAGGAGGCCAGCCAGCTGGAGATACAGGAAACACTTGATATTGAAGCTTAAATTTGAGGCAAATTCCCTCATCCTTAGAGACTTCAGCATAGCCTTGCTTATTCAAGCCTTCAACTTACTTGGATTAGGCTCACCACATGATAGAGGGTGATCTGCTTTACTCCACATCTGCTAGCTTAAGTGTGAATTTCACCTAACACAAAAATACCTCCCCAGTAGCATCTAGGCTAGTGTGTGGCTGAATATCTGTGCCCCATGGCCTAACTAACCTCACACATAGAACAACCAAATAATGGAGCTCCTATAGGCAGAACGGGAAGATCTGTGGTTAAAAGATTAGAAATAGTGTCTATTGGAAAAGGAAAAGCAAATTTTATGAAGTCCTCCCCAACAAATTTAAGTATATGTTCATTCTACTTGATCCTGGGGTAAAAAAAAGAATTGGAAGACAGGGCCAAGTTCAGAAATGGCCCCCTTACTTTCAAGTCCTATCTCAGCTAAAAGTCTAAATGAAGCCTCTGGAAAACCAAGTGGTGGCTCATATCTGTAATATTAGTTACATGAGAGGCCTGAGAAAAAGGTTGGTGATACTTCATCTCAACTAGTAAAAAGCTGTCACCCCAACTAGCAGGAAACCTAAATAGGAAGGTCACAGCCCAGATCAGCCCAGGTGGAAAAGCAAAAGCCTATTAGAAAAATAACTACAGTAGAAAAAGGTGTGTGGCTCAAGCTGTAGAGTACTTGTGTAGCAAGTGCAAGGGCCTGAGTTTAAACCCCAGTATTGAAGAACAAAAGCCATTGGTAAAGGTGGGATAGCTCTGAATCTCCAGGTTTGCCTGTAGTAGTACCGTCTCTTCCTGAAAATATATACCATGCACAAATAAGGAAACCACCAGTTCTACCCAGTTTACAGCTAAGGACACTGAAATGCAAGCCATATAAGTGAGCAAATTTGAGAGACATACTCAAAAAGTTGTCCAGCTAACTCAGGATACACTATTCAGGTGCCCGTTTTGTGTTGCTATAACAGAATGTCACAGGCTGGGTAATTTGTTAAGAACATAAATTTATTTCTCATCATTAGGAAGCCTAGGAAATTCAAGACCAAGGTGCCAATTTCTCATTTCCATCTGAGACACAAACGCTTTCCACTGTCACACCACTGAGTAGTCCCTAAGAAGAAGGTGAGAGCCTTCTTGCCACAGCCCCACATGGCAGAAAAGGAGTGGAAAGCTACTCCCACAAGCCCAATTTGTAGAGGCCTTACTCTATTCATATAGACTCTGCCATCTTGCCACCCTTCCCCCAATACTGCTGCATTGAAGATGAAGTTTCTAACACATGAATTTGGGGTGACACATTCTAATGAGAACAGCAATAAGTTTGAATAGCTTGTAGTTTGGATCCACATTTAGTAGAGGGACTGAAGCCAAGGTGTCTACTTTACTAAGCCAGACTGACAAGGCACAAAGGAAAGTGGAGCTGAACTTATCACAGACTGAAGTCAATGGTGAACTCAGAACATGTAAATCAGAATTAATCAAAATTCATGTTTAATCATTTGTGGGAAAGGCTGGTTATCCTTCCCCAACAGTCCTCAGGTTGTTGGTCCTCCCCATTTGATTCTCTCTGAGTCTCCAATCAGGCAGAGACTCTGCCATCAAACATAACTGGTCAGGTTCTGGTGCAAGAGAAATAAACTCTTTGGGAAGTGAGATTTGATGGAAGAAAGGTTGGAAGAGGTTCCAGAGAACTCAAGTTCTTGTCAACTTTAACACATCTGGCATTTGGGAGCAAGTCCCATAACTCCAAGCTTCAATTTCCTCTCTAATTCTCCCCAACTCTGTAATTCCATGAGATTTCTAATCTCACTCTGTTCCCAGAAAGTCTCGTACATCTCTCCTGATGCTGAATATATGTGAATACCTCATGTGCCTTCCATTACAGCCAGGGTTGACCATTGTTATCACTTAAGAAGTATTTCTTTCCTCCATGATGAGTGAAAATACAGGTTCTGAAATGCTTTCTATGTACACTATGTATTTATCTAATTGTAAGTAGGAAGGAACATTGTGCCAGTGATAGGAAGGAAATTAGGAACTATCAAGAGCAAAGCCCTGCTTCTAAGTATCATTAAATGCATTCATATTTTGGTTTCAAATCAACTTTCAATATTTGGAGAATCAGATATTCTTTTTTCTTAATTTTCTCACTGCTCAGCTGATTAAGATAAATCTCTTGTTGCTATGGAAGTCAAATGAGTTTTTCCTCTTCTGTTTTAAAAATGTCTCTTTGTGCCTTTACAATTAAAAGTCAGACCTAATTGTAATGCTAAGTTACTGAACCTGAGCTCATGTATTAAATGAAAGACATTTTTTTCTCCTAAGGTTATTCTGTGATTAGACTTCAACTCTTTCTCATTCTTTCACATTCCATTGCATATAGCTAAAATGTGACCAAAAACAATTTTATGCCTTTAATTTGCCCAAGCTTGGGGTGAAAGCTTTATTATTCCTTTAATGAGCATCTGGTTACTCTAATTAATTTTCTTCTTCCTATCAGTAGACTTAATGATTCACTTCCACATTTGTCTCTTGCCAAGTGAGTCAGTCCAGTATTGTTAGCCAGAGGTACCTCCACAGCTATTAAGAAGCTGTGACTCTGGACAATGAAACAAGCACTATACTGAGCAGAAGAGGGAATAGGTCATGCCTCTGAGCCACTACTGTCACCACTATGTTGCTTTGGGGTTTTGTAGTGCACGCACATAGAAACATCTGCACTGGGCATTGGTGGTTCACTCCTGTAATCCTAGCTACTCAGGAGGCTAAGATCTTGAGGAATGCATTCAAAGCCAGCCTGGGCAGAAAAGTCCCCAGAAGATTCTTATCTTCGATTAACCACTCAAAACCCAGAAGTGGTGCTGTGGCTCAAAGCCTTGAATGAAAAAGTTCAGGGACAGAGCCCAGGCCCTGAATTCAAGCATTCAAGCTCCATGACTGACAGGAAGGAAGGAAGGAAGGAAGGAAGGAAGGAAGGAAGGAAGGAAGGAAGGAAGGAAGGAAGGAAGGAAGGAAGGAAGGAAGGAAGGAAGGAAGGAAGGAAGGAAGGAAGGAAGGAAGGAAGGAAGGAAGGAAGGAAGGAAGGAAGGAAGGTCGGTCTGCATAGTTGAATGTATTCTTTTTTTTCCTTTATTGTCAAAGTGAAGTACAGAGGGGTGTATGTATTCGTATGCCATAAATGAATAGGAAGTGGAGATCAGAGAAAGACTCCCTATTTTGGGCTAGCCCAAGCCCAATTCCTTTGCAGAACTTCCCCTGGGAGGCCTGCCTCAAATCTGTGCCCTCTGTTGCCTCCAGATTACTTTAGCAACTGCCTCTCCTGTTCCAGCAGAAGCACAGCCTAACATCCACAACCATGGTGCTAAGTAACACATACATGAACCTATGGCCTACAATCAGGTTATGGTGTACTTGTTTTTGAGTGGTGTAGAGGAGAATGTTAGAATTGCTTTAAAAAAAATCATGGTGGGTGATGGTGGTTGTATTTAACAGTGCAGACAAAATAAATCCAAAGCAATGTATATGTAAGTACCTACTAAAGCATGGAAATGTTCATGGGGCGTTCTCATTATATTCACTTACTCCTTCTCTAAGCTACACTCTGTGAACCACATTTACTGAGTGCCTGCTGATACTGAAAATTGTATGGGAGAATGGCTCAGTATCCATGAACATGAAAGCTCTCATGGCCAAGAGTAAAATAATGTATGTCAGTGTTTCAGGTTTACCGGAAAAAGAGTTATAGTAAAGTCATACATCCATGAGAAAGAAGACCATCACTGTCACTAGCACTGAGAATTCATTCATGCAGAAAGAATAAATAACAACTCATACCCTGTTTTTCCTCTAATTCCCAAGGCTAGTTTTCTAAGCAAGAACAAATTGCCTTACAAAAAGCATTTTTTTGTGTGTACATTTTATTTGTTCAGAGAATAGACCAAAGAAACACGGGACATAATGCAGGCGGCATTTTTGTTTGCACAGTGAGGAAATTTTCTTGTTTAGGAACAATACAACAGTTTACAAAACATGACAACAGGATCCTCCTCACCTGAAACACATAAATAAGAAAATTGAGCAAGTCGTGGTGACATCTGCAAACCTAGTTACCCAGGTGACTGAAATCAGGAGAACCATGGTTCCAAATAAACCAAGTAGTAAAAAAAAAAAGTTAGTGAGGAAGTAGCTCTGTGGCTCAAGTAGTAGAGCTCTGGCCTTGAATGGAAGAGCTCAAAGACAAGGTCCATGCCTTGAGTTGAAGACCCACAACCCACAGAAAAACAAAACAACAACAACAACAAAATCATCAAACTTTGCTGGGGGCTGGGGGCTCACACCTGTAATCCTAGCTACTCAGGAGTTGAGATCTGAGGATCGGGGTTCAAAGCTAGCGCGGGCAGGAAAATCTGTGAGACTCTCCTGTCCAATTAACCACCAGAAAACTGGAAGTAGTGCTGTGGCTCAAGTGGCAGAGCACTAGCCATGAGCTGAAAAGAGCTCAGGGACAGCGCCCAGAGTTCAAGTCCCACGACCAAAAACAACAAAAGTTAGTAGACTCCTGGGGCGGGGGGCAGAGAGAGGGGTCCTTCTGTCCATCCGTCCTCAGCCCACTTCCGGGTCAACACTCCTCTGAGCCACAGCGTCCGTCCATCCGTCTGGACGTCCGGGGCTTAGGAGTCCGACCCCGGAAGTGGGCGGAGACTCAGAGGCGGATGGAACCGGATGTGGGCTGAGGCTCAGAGGAGTCGCGAACCTGGAAGTGTGCTGAGGCTCAAAGTGTTTTAACACTTTAGCCCTAGTCTTAAGCCAAAGGACTTAAAGCTCATGACTAACCAAAAACAAAAAAAAAAAAAAAAAAAGAAAAAGGATTTTAAATTTATTCAACAGGTCTAGGAAAGAAAATTAAGTTAAAGTTAAAAAAACACAGAATCTCTTCTAACATAGTGAACAGAGCAAAGATTGTTACACTTATCACTTCTGTTCAGCCACTGCAATACAATAAGCTAAAGGACATAAAAGGCTTCAGGGGGGGAAACAAAATCTGTCCTTGTTTGTAAATGGCAATTATTACCTAGGCAGAAAATCCCAAGAAACCTTCCAACTGAAGTTGTAAAGCTAATAACTGAGTCAAAAAATAGTACTACTATCTACTAAGTAAATAAAAGATGTTATATATAACTCTAACCAAACACACATAGGACCTACCTACTGACAACTACAAAACACTGATAGAAAATAAAAGACCTGCTATGTTCAAGGAATGGAAGAATTTCTAGACTGAAGGAAGTTCATTGTCCCCAAACTGAAATGCAGGTGTACTGTGATTCATAGCAAAATCCTAGCAGAACTGGTTTAGGTGTAGACAATGTTATTCTCAAATTGATACAGAAAAACAAATGACTAATAACAGCAAAAATAATCCTGAAAAAGAACAACCTAGGGTCAGTTTATCTCATTCCAAAATTGTTGATAGAAATATACCACTCAAAATGTGTGGTATGGGCAGTGAAAGATAGATAAGTGGAACAGACCAGCATAGAATAGAATAACCACCCCCACACACACAAAATAAAAAATCTCACAGAGATATCATGTCTAAGATGCATACAAGCTCATAATTTAGTTCAGTAAAAGAACAAATAGTCTTTCCTCAGAGAGGTAAATCTCAACTCAAGTTTTGTTACATACATGTGAACTGAGGCTGTTGGGGGAGAGAGAAAAAAATTTTTTTAATCTTTGGCATCTATCATAGGCAAAGAGTTCTTAGCCTGGAGAAATGACAAAAGGAAAACGAAAACCAAATGGTTAGAGTTTCTACAAAATTAAAAACTTTTGTCAGAAAATAGGAAAAATAAACCATTGGAAAGAACACTGGATTATAAAACAGCTGTTGTTGTTCTGGTCGGTCCTAAATATGTATTTTAAAATAGAAGTGTTGGAGATAACCTTCACAACCATTTTAGTTTGCACCACAAAGCTCCTACTCCTTATGTTCTACAAGTTAACATGTGGTACTACTGAAGATGACTAAACAGGATGGGACCACAGCAAACTTATCTTCCATTTATCCCTTCCTACATACTCTTGAGTCCCCAGTGCTTAAACAAGTCCAACACATCACAGCCAAGGGTTTTCTTTTTCTCAATTAATTTCAAATTTGTTGTCTATCATTTAAAAAATTAATAAAATGTTTATTGCCCACAAAAAAAAACTTTTGCTTATTGAGAGTCTGTGCGAAGATGAAATGATAAGCACAGACTGGGAAAAATGTTTACAAAGCATATATCAGACAAAGAAGTGGGATCTGGTAAATCAACTGAACAACTCATGGGGGGAAAGGGAAAGGAGGAGGGGGAAGGGGGAGGGGGGACGAGGGAGGCGGTAACAGTACAAGAAATGTATCCAATGCCTAATGTATGAAACTATAACCCCTCTGTACATCAGTTTGACAATAAAAATTAAAAAAAAAAGAAGTGGGATCTATAAAGAAACTCAGAAAAGTCAGCATTACAAAACAAACAACCCAATTAGAGCCAAAATACAGGAACAGATGCTTCGCTGAGGGCTATATAAATAGTAAACAAACACATGAAAAGGTGTTTGACATGATTAGTCACCAGGGAAATGCAAATTGAAAGTACAATGAGATGTCACCCCATATCTATCAAAATGGTGTTTCAAAAAAAAAGAAGAGGAAGGAAGAAGATGCTAAATGTCACCCATACTTTGCCAAGAGACACAGAAAATGGCACAGCAACCCTGCAGAACTCTTTGACAGTTTCTTTTAAAATAAGCATGCAGATAAGTGCTAATGGGCCACACCTGTAATCCTAGCTACTCAGGAGACTGAGGTTTGACCATTACAGCTCAAAGCTGGCCTGAATGGGAAAAACCTCTAAGATTCTTACTTCCAATTAACCAGCAAAAAGCTGGAAATAGAAGTGTGGCTCAAGTGGTAGGGTGAAAAAACACTGAGCAAGAGGCTCTGAATTCAAGCCAAAGTGCCTGCACAAAAATAAGCATACATGTACTATATACAACATAGTAATTGAACCTGGACATTTTGTTTCATGGAAAAGAAAAGTTACATTCACATATTTGAATGGTTCATCTGTGTACTACATCCATAACATAGAAAAATTCTTCCAAAATAAAAAGGAATAACTGATACATTCAATAACTTAGATGAATCTTCAAAGAAGTAAACTAAAGGAGAAAAAAATGCCAAGATGCCATTTGCAGAACCATCATAAAATGACATTTTGGAGTTGTCATTTTGTAATCAGGAGTTAAAGAAGGGAGAAAAGGAATGAAGAAAATCAGGAGGTATGGCTATAAAAGGAACTTAAGGTCTTTGGGTTGATAAAATCTGTCTGGAGGTATTACTAGCAATATCCAAGCTAGGACCATGTATTGCCTTTGTATAAAATATCCCTACAAGGGAAGAAATTGAAAAAGCAAAAGAAAAAATTTTAAAGCTCTTGTTTCCCTTTCTTGGAAAAAAAAATGTTAGTGAGACTTCCCATTTTCTAGCGGGGGAAAAGGAAAACATAGTGGCATGCAGCTGTCATCTCGACTACTCAGGACCACTAAGAAACGAGAGAATCACAGTTCAAAGCCAGCCCAAGAAAGACCTTTCCTGAAAAATAACTAAACCAAAAAGAGCTGTATATGTGGCTCAATTGGTAGAGCACCTGCCTAGCAAGCATGAGACCTTAAGTTTACAGCCTAGTACTGAGAGAGAGGAGGAAGAGGCTTTAAAAAAAAATGCTGAGCACTGGGAGGCTGAGATCTGAATATCTCAGTTCAAAAACCATCCTGGGCAGAAAAAGTCCCTGTGACTCTCTTCTCCAATAAACTACTCAGAAAAAGCCAGAAGTGATGCTATGGTTCAAGTGGTAGCCTTGAGCCAAAGAAGCTCAGAGATAGCTCCCAGATCCTGAGTTCAAGCCCCAGGACCAGCACCAAAGTTAAAAAAAAAAAAAAAAGCCACCGGGCATCAGTGTCTCTACTGTAATTCTAGCTAGAATCTAAGGATTTCAGTTCAAAGCCCACCCAGGCAGGACAGACCATGAGACTTATCACCAGTCACTAACAAAAAGACTATAAGTGGGGGGGCTTACATGTTACAGCACTAGCCTTGAGCAAGAAAACTCAGGGAGAGCACCCAGGCCCTTTCAAGCCCCAGTACACACACACACACACACACACACACACACACACACACACACACCAAAATTAACAAACAGACCTGAGAGGGCTTTAACATATCCATTCATTTTGTACTTAAGAAAACTAGAAGTTATTCAATGTCTTGAACTCACCATTACTATTAGCAAAAACTTTAGATAATCATTCACACATTCCTTCAGGAAATACTTATTGTGCGCCTGCTACATTCCAATCACTGGGGATTCAAGATCAATATTAAACATGCTTGTTGAAAAGCAGCTCCGATTGTGATGGAAGGTACATTCCCAGAAGCAGCACTGTCCAGAGCTCAAGACAAGCTCTGCTGCTCTACAAGATGAGGGAAGCAGGGAGGAGATCTTCCACTCTGCTTTGTTGGGGGGAGATGCAGAAAGGAGGTCAGCTTGGGATGCAGACACAGGGTTTGCCAATCACAGAAAGTGCATTTTGGGTAAGGATAAGAAGTGCATAAAAGAATTGGAATCGCAAACCTACATTTTCATTACACCAGGATTTCAGATACTCCTTTCCATGGATTTATTATTAAAGAATATTATTGTACTTTTAAAGAGCTAATATTTTACTCAAACTTATTAAACAGACATAGTTCTTTACAACCAAATGCAAAGCAACACTAGGTGCCAGTGTCTCATGCTTGTAATCCTAGCTACTCAGGAGGCTGAGATTTAAGGATCATGGTTCAAACCAGCCCAGGAATGAAAGTCTGAAAAAAATCTTATCTCCAATGAACTTCCAAAAAGTCAGAAGTGGCTCAAGTGGTAGCGTGCTAGCCTTAGGCTAAAAAAAAAGAAAGAAAGAAAAACAGCTCAGGGACTGCACCCAAGCCCTGAGTTCACGCCCCAGAACTGGCACCAAAAAAAGCAAGGCAAGGCACATAGATAAATAACATCTAAGTTAAAAACCTCAGTGGGGGCTGGGGATATAGCCTTGTGGCAAGAGTGCCTGCCTCGGATACACGAGGCCCTAGGTTCGATTCCCCAGCACCACATATACAGAAAACGGCCAGAAGCGGCGCTGTGGCTCAAGTGGCAGAGTGCTAGCCTTGAGCGGGAAGAAGCCAGGGACAGTGCTCAGGCCCTGAGTCCAAGGCCCAGGACTGGCCAAAAAATTAAAAAAAAAAAAACCTCAGCGATCTCAACATCCATATACTTGTGTACCAACATAGCGGAGTGGGCTGGTATAACAAGCAGGAAGACTGTGAAACCAGTGACTTCACTAAATAGTAAGGACAATTAGAGATTAAAATTAGGTTAGTATGCCCTTTGAATCCTTCCCCCCACACCCCACAGCATACCACAAAATATAAAAGCAAAAGGAAGAGAACTAAAAAACAACAAAACAGCAAATGGGAAGACTATCCCCTCCAGCCAGCCCATCACAATTGTAATAGCATATTTGAAAGAAGAAAAGACATTTTCAAAGGGCACCATTATTACTGCCACCAAGCAGGAATTGGAAAGTTGTAGTTTAAATCATTGTTTTTGTGCTAGTTCTCTTTTACATATAAATATCAATTCTTGCTAGGAGTTATTGCACCTTAACTTAGTTAGGAATGCATTCTTAAAATGGCTTGCTAAAAGGTGTGATTCAATGGGTGAATTATCCAGTAGTGCAATGATCCATAAATAGCTATTATTATTATTTAACATTCACTAAACACCCACAATGAGCTAAGCATTGTATTAAACTTTGGATAGATATGACAAAGAAAGATTAATACTCAAGAAGAAGGAAAGCTTCAGTCTGCTTAGGATCAAGGAACTTTCTCTTTCTACTCCAATATTTCTTTCACTTGTCAAATCAGCTTAATTCAAGATATTAGACTAATAAGTACTAATAAGTTATGTCTTACTGTGTTCCATATTGCATACTTTATAAATGGCATTAAAAGCTTATCTCATTAGATAATTTGACATATCATGTGAGGCAGCTGACCTGTCATATTTTTTGAGTGGGTAATAAACGCACAAAACATTGTCCCTTCCCACCTCAGTCTTATAATTGCCAGTTTAAATCCCTGGAGACAATCACTAGCTAATTTCTCTTATGTGTCATCGCAGAGGTGTTAAATAAGAATACTGACACACAGCTTAGGCATGTGGTACTGAACAATATGCATTTTCCTGATCTCTACTTCCTTCTTTTATATTTTGGATATTATTTTATACTTTATTATTTTTAATGGTTGCATCATATGCCACATACAAGTATACTATAATTTAATTACTACCTTTCTAAGTGATATTTAAAGGATTGATTTTGTTTGCATTCCTTTCTACAAACCCCTACTATTGTGAATAGTAATTCAGTAGATAAATTCATAATCTTGATAGCTGTGGCCAGATTTCCTCCAGAAAAAAATGTATTAACTGAAATTTCCAGAAGCAAAAGTATGAGTGCCTATCTCCCCATATTGTCATCAAAACACTGTGTTATACAAATTTGGGGTCTTTGAGGCCATGTGCCAATGGCTCATGCCTGTAATCCTTGCTACTCAGAGGCTGACATCTCAGGATCATGGCTTAAAGCCAGCTCTTTAAACACTTATCTCCAATAAGTCACCAAAAAGCCAGAAATAAAGCTATGGTTCATGTGGTAGAGCACTTGCCTTGAGCACAAGAAGCTAAGGGACAGCACACAGGCCCTGAGTTCAAGCCCCCAAACCAATACCAGAAAAAATGAGGGTGTTTGATAATCTGATAAGTGGAAGTGGAGGATCTTATGGGCATATCATTTCCGTTCATTCTAATTATGAGATTTCTTGAGCATTTATTCATAGTTTACAAATAAGTATTCATAGTTTGAAATAAATATTCATAATTCTAAATGAGTATTTCTTTTTCTGCATCTCTTATTTCTTGTGGGTTTTCTTTTCTTTTTCCTAGTTTGTTTTGGAGAACTGTTTTAATAATAATGAAATCAGTCTTAAGTAAATAATCTTAATTGCAGTGTTCATCCTTTTATGGAAGAAGAACACTACTGTATTTTGGGTTTGTTAATAGTATTTTTATCTTATAGAATTATCTAGCTTTAATACATCAGCATATCAGTCTTATCTTTGTGCCTTCTGTGTTCTGTTTTATAGTTATAATGGTGTTTCTCAATACAAGGCGGGGGGGGGGGGGGGTACACGCATGCATGAGCACGCACCAGTCCTGGATCTTGAACTCAAGGGCTTCAGGGCTGTGCCTGAGCTTTGTTTTCCTTAAGGCTAGCCCTTTACTACTTGAGCCACAACTCTACTTCAAGCATTTTTGATAGGTTATTAGAGATAAGAATCTTATTAACTTCCCTGGCCAGGCTGGATTCAAACTGCAATCTTCAGATCTCAGCTTCATGTGTAGCTAGGATTACAGGTATGAGCCATCAGCACTTGGTTTACAAGATTATTTTTTTAATTCCCAAGTTGTCATCTAGGGCTACAAACTTTATGTAAATTGTTTATCTTTTGGATATTTATTTCATGTTATGTAAGGATCTCCAAATCTATTCGTGAACAATTCACCTTCCACCTACATTTGTCCCCTCAGTATTCAAGAATTGGTTATAAGGGATGGAAACAGACAAACAAAAATAGACTAAAACCTGCAGATGCTCAAGTTCAAAATGCATATTACCTATGCACATCCTCCTGAAAACTTTATATCAACTCTAGATTACTTACAAGGGCTAACATACTGCAAACAGTGGTTGCACTGTATTTTTAGGGAATAATAAGGAAAACTCCTGTACATGTTCAGAGCAGATACAATGTTTTTCTAAATATTTTCAATCTGCAGCTGGTTGGGTCCACATACACAGACATACAGAAGACCAACTTCACTACATTTCCTGTGGGAAATAGTGCTTTGTTAAGGTCATTATTATTCAGTTTAGAGATTTAGAAATTCAACTTGATCACTTCATTTATTTGCTTGGTTGGTTGGTTGGAAGTACTGGGATTTGAACCCACTGCCTTGCACTTGCTCTACCACTTGAGCCACACCATAGCCCTTTTTGCCCTATTTTTTTCAGTAGCATCTTGTATTTTTTCCTGGGCTAGCCTGGGTAGTGACCCTACTATTTACACTTCCCACATAGCTGGAGTGACAAATATATACAGTAAAGCTCTTTCTAACCTTTTGCCCAATCTGGTTTCAAAGCATGCTTGGATTATAAGCATAAAACACTACACCTATCTCCAGGGTTGATTTTTTTTTCTTGCATATCCTACCAAACACAAATAGGTGTATGCAGCAGGGAAAACAGAAAAGGGAACATATGAAATAGAACTGAGAGAACCAGTCGAAACAGTGAAAATTTAAAAATAAAGCTGTGGAAGAAAGAGTAAAGAAGACCTCCAAACCAATTCTTTAATGTGGCAGGGAAAGGGAAGGGCCTCATGCGGAAGTCCATGATTGGCCTCTACCTCCCTCTCTAGCCCAGGGGAAGGATGCACCACTTTCAGATTTCTGCTTGAACAGAATGTTCTCCATTCTACAACCCTGACTTGGCAAAGACTGAATCAAATATTCCTCTTATGGTCCATCAATAGTCTACTCTCTTCAGGTTTTCACGTCTGTTGTGGACATTGCCCTTCACACCTAGCTTCTAGTCCTCTTCTTCCTATTTATTAAATTTTTCTCTTAGTGTCTTCTCTTACCTAAGTCCAGTGCTTCTGGTAGCGCTGACTTGACCCCAGCACTGGAGTCCCACATATATCCTAAGGAAAGCCGCAGTGATTGGCTCGGGAAGTGTAGCCAAGAAGAACCAATGGGACACTGGAATCTTGGGCCAGGGAGCCTGAACACTCTCATGAAAACCCAGGAAGCTGCAGATTCAAACAAGAAATGGAGAGACAAAAGAACAACTGAAGTCCTGGGTCATACCAGAAAGTAGTCTTATTCTTGGGCTATTTTATTATGTAATTTAATAACTCCTTTGCTTTCCTCAAATCATTTTAAATTGGGTTTTCTGTTGATCCCTGCTGAAATTTCTTTAGCAATTCCTCGAGGTTAAGTTTCTTAAGGACAGAAGCTGAATTTTAATGCTGTTATAATCTAAAGCTCCAGGCCTAGAACACAGCAGTATACAATAAAACTATGAGGAAAAAAGAATGTAAAAATTTTTTAATTATTTTATTTATCACCAAGTAGTTGTACAGAGATTTCAATTCAATATGTCAGTTAATGAATACAATGTATCAATACATTAATATCACCCCTTCCAACATTCTCCTCCATCTCTTTAAATCCTAAAGTAATCATGGCAACCATATGTAGATATTCTACTTATAAGAGATCAGTGAGCGAATTGGCTATATCCCTGTAGAAACTGAAGTTAGATCCTGATGTGTCACCATACACCAGAATCAATTCCAAATAGATTCAAGACCTCGAGGTAAAAGCAGATACCCTGCAAATTTTACAGGAAGGGATATGGCAAACACTAGAGATCCTTGGTACAGGTTGAAACTTCTAAATAAAGATCCAGAAACACAAAAAATCAAAGAAAGGCTGGATAAATGGGACAGCATTAAGCTGCAGAGCTTCTGCATGGCAAAGGGCATAGCTAGCAAGACAAATAGAAAGCCTTCCAACTGGGAGAAGAGCTTCACTAGCTACACAACAGACAAGGGCCTTATATCAAAAATATACTTAGAGCTCAAAAAAATTAAACCCCCCAATGAAAACTCCTCAAAGAAACAACCACCCATTAATTAATAAGTGGCCTAAGAATTAAAAAGAGACTTCTCTGGAGAGAAAAGGAAAATGGCCAGTAGACACATGAAGAAATGTTCAATATCTCTGGCCATAAAAGAAATGCAAATCAGCCAGGCACCCGTGGCTCACACCTATAATCCTAGTTACTCAGGAGGCTGAGAACTGAGGATCAAAGCCAACCCGGGCAGAAAGACCATGAGACTCTTGCCTCCAATTAACGACCAGAAACCAGAAGTGGCACTGTGGCTCAAAATGGTAGAGCACTAGCCTTGAGCTGAAAAGCTCAGGGACAGTGCGCAGGCCCAGAGTTCAAGCCCCATGACGGAAGGAAGGGAGGAAGGAAGGAAAGAAGGAAGGAAGGAAGGAAGGAAGGAAGGAAGGAAGGAAGGAAGGAAGGAAGGAAGGAAGGAAGGAAGGAAGGTCAAAATTACATTGAGATTCCACCTCTCCCCAGTTAGAATGGCCATTATAAAGAAAACAAATAATATCAGATACTGACATGGATGTGGTCAAAAGAGACTACTACCCTGTTGATGGGAATGTAAACTGGTTCAACTACTCTGGAAAGCAGTGTGGAGGTTCCTCAAAAGACTAAACATAGGGCTGGGAATATTGCCTAGTGGCAAGAGTGCCTGCCTCATATACATGAAGCCCTGGGTTCAATTCCTCAGCACCACATATATAGAAAAGGCCAGAAGTGGAGCTGTGGCTCAAATGGTAGAGTGCTAGCCTTAAGCAAAAAGAAGCCAGGGACAGTGCTCAGGCCCTGAGCACTCAAGCCCTAGGACTAAACATAGAGCTCCCCTATGACCCAGCAATCCCACTCTTGGAGATTTACCCAAAACAATCACAAACCAGGCCACACTAATGCTACCAGCACAACTATGTTCATTGCAGCATTATTTACCATAGTTAAGATATATAACTAACTCAGATGCCCCTCAATAGATGAATGGATCAAGAAAATGTGGTACATATACAAAATGGAATTCTATACTTCCATCAGAACGAATGGCATTTCCACATTTGTAAGGAAATGGACAGACTTGGAAAAAAATCATATTAAGTGGTGCAAGCCAGACCCAAAGAAACATAGATTCCATGGTTTCCCTCATCTATAATAATTAGTATGTGCCTAGGATAATAGCAGAGGATCACACTAGCCCAATAGCTATGTACACATGACCATATAAAATGATGCTAGTGGAAATGAACTTCAAGATATGGAATCAAGAGGGTTTTTGTTGTTGTTTGTTTGTTTTGCTTTTATCTTTAGTATAATGTTTGCAGTTACTTCTTTTGTTTTTGTTTTTTTTCTCCTCTGCTTTATTCCTGTGGTCTCTGTTTCTGATTTCAATACCCTTTGTCTTGTACATAATTCATCTGATTTGAGGAAGGGAAGGGGAATCACAGAAACAAATGGTGAATGGATGCAACAGCAATACTCACTAGACATTATGTTGGAAAAGAACTTTACAACTTGAGGGGGTGAGGAGTTGGTGGGGGGAAGGGAAAGCATGAGAAAACAAGAGAGGGGAAAACACTATTTGAAAAGAGGTCCTACTCATTACCTTACTTATGTAACTGTAACCCCTTCGTACATAACCTTTACAATAAAATAAAATGTCGAAAGAGAGAGAGAGAGAAAGAGAGAGAGAGAGAGAGAGAGAGAGAGAGAGAGACATCACTGAGCAGTCCATAACAGGGTCAAATGTAGGCTAGCCTGAGAAATCACCAATAAAATGACACTGATGGTACTTCCATTGAGATTTGCTTTAAAAATTAAGAGAACTGTACATTTAAAATATATTTTCTCTGTTGAAACAAATTATTTTTCCCTTTTTCTAGTGTAAATTCATGGTTCTTTAGGACTTTGTCGTTATTAAAAACTATATGTCTGGGTGTGGGTGGCTCATACCTGTCATCCTAACTGCTCAGGAGTCTGAAATCTAGAGTGTAATTTGAAGCCAGCTCAAGCAGAAAAGTCCAAGAGATTCTTATCTTCAATTAACCACCCAAAAGCTGAAAGTGGAGCTATGGCTTAAATTGTAGAACACTAGACTTGAGCAACACAGCTCAAAAACAGTGCTTAGTCCCTAAGTTCAAATCCCAGGACCACCACTAAACAAACAAACAAAAACTATATGGAAATTTCTAAATTCTAGAAAGAAAGGCTCCATAAATGGATATGAGCAATCACTCTTAACTTCTATAATTTAAAAATCGTTTTTATTCAGATTGTAATTGTCTCTTCTAGTGAGAGAATGCAGAATAGTGGATAATCAAGGGTCATGAATATGTGTTTGGAGACGTGGCTCTATGGTGGGTTCAGCAAAAATTTAACTTCCTGATTGCATTTTGCCTCCAGTGACAAGAAAATGAGCTTAAGATGCCTGCACATATGCTCTCTGGGCAGTAAACATAATTATTGTTTGACACTGAGCCAGAAACCAGTTTAAAGTGCTTGTAACGTTGCTTCTTGCAATCAGCAAAGCAGGTAAGCCACACAGGTAAATGAATGAATGACAAAGTCAATGGTGTGAGAAAATGTTTGTTCATACTTTCATTATGATTTCACTTAAATATTCTAATATTTCAATTGCCATTTTACCAGGGCTTGAACTCAGGCTCTCTTCTACTTGAACCACACCACCAGTCCCACTTTTTGCTAGTTAATTGGAAATAGTGTCTCAAGAATTTGTCTACCCGGGCTGGCTTTAAACTGCAATCCTCTCAGTGTTAGCCTCCTGAGTAGTAGCAAGGATTATAGGAGTAAGCCTCTAACACCCATCTTACTATCTCAAAATGGCTGCAGCATTCTTCATTCTTTTCTTATGTTAATGCTGCTCAAATTGTGTTAGTGAAATGTATAATAAATTCTTTGTGCATTTTTACCCTTAGTATCCTTAGTAATGTAAGTTTAAAGTCCACTTAGAATATCTGAAAATATGAGTACTCTTAGAAAAATTAAGTTACCTAAACTAATTGAGGTAACCAACATTTACAATGTTTTGGTACCCTTTTCATTGAAATTGGTGATTGTATGTATTGATAAATTATTTCTGGAGGGAATTTTTGAAATTATTTTACAAATCCCTGAAGCATTTAGCATTTAACCCAATTATACTCTGAGAGATTACCTTTTTAAAAATAGATACATATCACAATTAAAAAATACATGCTAATATATAACATATATAGATGTGTGTTTGCCAGTCCTTGAGCTTGAATTCAAAGCCGGGGCAGTATCTCTGCTTTTTTTTCTCATGGATAGTGCTTTACCATTTGAATCACAGCTCCACTCCAACTTTTTTTGGTAGGTAATTGAAGATAAGAGTCTCATGCCTGGGCTGGCTTCAGACCATGATCCTCAGATCTCAACCTCCAGAGTAGCTAGGATTACACGAATGTGAGCCACCAGTGCCCAGCTAGTCATCTATCTTTTTAATAGGAAAAAAAGGCCCAGTAGATGCCCCTCAGATGAATGGATCAAGAAAATGTGGTATATATACACAGTGGAATTCCATGCTTCCATCAGAAAGAATGACATTGTCCCATTCATAAGGAAATGAGAAGACCTTGGAAAAATCATACTAAGAGAAGTGAGCCAGACCCAAAGAAGCATAGAATCCAGGGCTGGGAATATGGCCTAGTGGCAAGGGTACTTGCCTCATACACATGAAGCCCTGGCTTTGATTCCCCAGCACCACATATATAGAAAACGGCCAGAAGTGGCGCTGTGGCTCAAGTGGCAGAGTGCTAGCCTTGAGCAAAAAGAAGCCAGGGACAGTGCTCAGGCCCTGAGTCGAAGCCCCAGGACTGGCCAAAAACAAAACAACAAAAAAAGAAACATAGATTCCATGGTTTCCCTCATTTGTAATAATTAGTATATGTCTAGGATAGTCTTAGAAGAGGATCACAGTAGCTCAATGAATATGTACATATAATCATATAAAATGATGTTAAGCAAAATGAACTCCAAGATATAGAAACTAGATTTTTCTTTGCTGTTTTTAATGTACTATATGCAGCTGTTTCTTTTCTCTTTCATTTTTTTCCTTGTTTTATCCCATGTTGTCACTGTATTTGATTTTGGGAACCCTGGGTACTATATATACAGTTATCTGAATTAGGGAAGGGAAGGGGAACAGCAAACTGGTGTGACAAAGGACAAAGGGAAAACCAATGCAACAGTGATACTCACAAGACAATATGTTGGAAATAACTGTATAATTGGGAGGTTTGAGAGGGAGGGAAAAGAGGGAAAGTGGGATAAAAATAAGGGAGGAGGTAATAAGTTTGACTAGAAATGTACTCACTACCTTATGCATGTAACTGCACTCCCTCTGTATATCACCTTGGCAATAAAATTTAAAAAACAGAAAAAAAGTATTTTGTTTCAGTAATATATATACATGTATATTATATAATTTCTAAATATGATATACCCATGTTTTAAATTTTATATTTCTAAATACTAGTCATAACCAGACAAAATAAGTCAGTGGTAGAGTGCTTACCTTCCATATGAAAGGCCTAAGTTTCAATCCCCAGCACCCAATCTAAAAAACGGCAACAAATTACCCCCAGATACTTATATAATTGCATATGTAAGGAGTCACTGTGGAAGAAAATTTGCTAATGATTTTTGAGGTTGTAAGGCAGTAGATAATTTTTTTACTTCTCATTTTCAACTTGCTTTGCATTATGAATTTCTGTAATAAACCTGTATAACTTTTATAAGAATGAGTTTTATTTAATAGCTAGATCCTAGTTCCCAGAGGAACTAAATTAGGTAAACAGCTCTTTTTTTACAAGACAGTTTCTAAAAACAGCCTTGAAGTCAAGAGCTTGTTTTACAGCTGCTATTTCTAATTAACTAGTTCTTTATCATAGTTCTACTTCAGAGCTTGGTCTGTGATACAGAAATTCTCTGGCAAAGATAGGTTCCTCCTTACTGTTCAGTAGAAGGATGTATTTTCCTAGGGGAGAAAGCCTTCATTGCTGATTCCAGCTTCTCATCTTAATGGGGAAGGGAGGAACAAAGAAGAAAAGGAGGAAAAGGAGGAAGAGGAGGAAGAGAAGGAGGAGGAGGAGGAGAAAGAGGAGGAGGAGATAATGTCAGAACCATAGCAGTAGCTCTGTGTGTGTGTGTGTATGTGCTAGTTAGTCCTAGCACTTGGGAGGCAAAGCCAAGAGGCTCTCACTTTTGAAGACCTGTCTCAGGAAAAAAAAAAAAAAAAAGGAGTGTCAGGGGGGAATATAGAAGGATGAAGGGAATGAGGAGGAAAGGAAATAATAGTACCAGAACCATAGCAGTAGGTCTGGATGTAAAGTGTGTTACTGTGTGTGAGAGAGAAATGAGAGATAGTGTGTGTATGTGTGTGTGTGTGTGTGTGTGTGCGTACTTGCCTATGCATGTCCACACAGCCCACATGTATTTTTTTACTTAGAGTCTCTGTGTCATTTACTGGGCCAGATCCTCCCATCCTTCAGTTTTCATTCAAAAACTTCTATCTCCCGAATAACCCTCTCTCCCTAACTAACACTTGCTGGTACCGGAGCTTGAACTTAGGCCTCCAGCTCTGACCCAGCTTTTTCACATAAGGCTGGTGCTCTTCCACTTGAGTCACACCTGGCTTTGGGGTGGTTAATTGGGGATAAATGCCTCGCAGGCTTTCCTGCCCCATCTGGCTTGGAACCATGATCCTCAGATCTCAGCCTCCTGAGTGCGAGGCACCCGTTCCCAGCCACAATAGCCTTCTTGTACCCACAGCAAATAATTTTTCCACTTTTCTTTACCTTTTTGTACATATATACTTCACATTGTAAAACAAACAGGAAAATAACAGATGCCATAAAAAGAACTACCTTTTTCAGAAACCACTTAAGTTTCCATCTTAATGCTTCCATCACCCTAATTTAGTGGATATTTCCTGAAAAAAGGAGATTCTCTACATAACCACAATATAATGATCAAAATCAGAAACTTAGGAGGGGCACTGATGACTCACATCTGTAATCCTAACTACTTAGAAGGCTGAGATCTGAGGATGGCAGTTTAAAACCAGCCCACGCCAGAAAAGTCCATGCAACTGTTATCTCCAATTAACTACCAGAAAACTGTAAGTGAAGCTGTGGCTCAAAGTGGTAGAGCACTAGCTTTGAGCAGAAAAGCTCAGGGAAAAGTTCTCAGGCCTTGAGTTCGATCCCCATGATAGACAAAAAAATCATAAACTTAATACTAGAATAATATCAGCCTACTTGCATGTTTAAGTAATTGCTGTCTTGAAAGCCACTTTGGGAATCTACATAGGCATCAAGATCTTTAAAATGTCAGAATATTTGGTCAAAGCCTTAGTGAGGAAAATTGGTGATATTATTTGTATAAATGGAATACCTGCAGTACTTTGGTGTACAGATTTTCCTACATCAATAAAGAAACTATACATCATGTGACTCATGACATCAATATGTCTGACTCAAGTCTCTACGAACCATCCAGAAAGAAGTCTGTCTGGTGCATGTGTCTTGGCCAATGTCGGGGTATTTAGACACTGTATTTTTAACAATTTTGGTCCAAAAATGTATAGAAGAATATAAAGCCTTTCTGCAATCATCTTCAGCTTCCTGGGTTTCCAAAACAGAAATTATTTATACACAATAGGACTAGAGCAAAAGTTGGTCTCCTTCTATTAATGAAAAAGAATATCCATTCTTACAACAAGGTGATGAAGATTTATTTGATAGTTTGGTTTAATTAGAAACACTTTTAGCTGAGTTAAATCTCTCTATATGCTCCCTTCAGGTACTATTTATATGTTACTGAATATATCAGTAGGGTACATTACTTTCCCAATATCTCCGTTTCTTTTTGAATACTGATTTTTGTTTGCATATTCTCTTCCCTATCCTAAATGACTGAGACCAAACAGACCTCATTGTCTGATGGCCCCTGTGTACTTGAAGTCCATCAGCACATGGCCTTGCTTGGGCCACCACTTGTCCATCCTGTCTGTGTCCTCAGGAACAGATGGCATTGGTTGTCTTGTATTGCAGAAACAGTGCTGGAGTTTGGGTCTGGAGCCAAGTCTGTTCTCTCCAACCCTCAGCTGTTCTTCTATGAAATAGGGTTAAGACAAGACAGATGTTGGAGTCACTTCCAGCTCTTAAGTTAAAATCACATGTCCTCTCTAGGCCATTGACTGATTAGCTACCTGCTGGCTGCTCTCATTTGAAAGGGACTTTTTAAAACTGATAAGGCAAATATTGAATACTCCATTTTAAATTCAATTTTTAGATGAAGAAGCCAGCAGAAGACATTAAAATACAGCAAATTCTTAGTGACTTTTTGTCAGTCCAACAGTCATAACCTCACATGAACCTTGACATTTCCTTGCATTGCATAAATTAAGCTTACCATTTCATAGGTAAATATTTGCATGCCTGAGTAATGACTCCACAAAGACGGGAAATGAGAAGGGTAAGTAAGATAAACCCTGAGGTACATCTGCACTTTGCAATTCAGTTACACTGAAGAAACCCTCTTTAGTATCTTCTTTAGTGCTCTGGAATGGGGAAAAAGTTATTCAGACACTGATAAGGCTAAAGTACTGTATTCCATACAAGCAACAACACTGATATCTTGTAACATCCCTGTATCATATAAATAATTACCTATGTGTTCAATGCCTACTAGATGGTATATTGTGTATAACAGACATTATTTAAGCCTCACAACTAACCTTCCATATCATCTTCAACTTGCTTATCTAAGAGAAGTCAAACATCATAACCAAAAACAACAGCTAGTGAGAGAATGAGCCAAGATTAAAAACAAAGACTCTAACGTCCATGTCTCCATCTTTGCAAATGAAGAATATCCAGTGACTCTTGATCAGACTTACCTACTCGATCGCAAATGTTTAATTCCTTTTGTTTCCTAGAAAATAAAGCTTTTCACTTAACTTTGATTTCTTCTTTGACTAACATCACTGGGCTCTTAGACTCTCCATGTCTCTAGCAAGACCTGCCATATTCCCTAGGGACAACTGAGGAAAGGAGAAGAAAGGGGTAACATTGTCCAAAAAAGAAAAGTACTCATTACCTCACTGATGAACTGGTAACACCTCTGCACAACACATCAATAATAACAACAAAATTATATTTTTTAAAACAAAGATCTTCTACTCCCTTGGGAATGAGAGCTAGAGGGACTTAGCCTGGCCCCAAATATCATTATTCTACAGCTCCATAACAGAAGCAAGTAGTAGATGCATCCAATTCACATGTAGGCATCAAAAACTCTGCTCCTTGCCAAGAGCCAGTGGTTCACACCTGTAATCACAGCTACTTAGGAGGCTGAGGTTTAAAGCCAGCTCAGGCAGGAAAGTCCATGACTCATCTCCAATTGTCTCTGTTTCTAATTACAGATCACATTTTACCCTGTCTACCTCCTCCCTTCTTTCACCCTAACTATGGAACTATCCAAATAACTTACTCTTTACCTTAATTCTCTCTACAGAACATACCCCTTATAAATATGCTTTACAAAAGTCTACATCTCTACTGGTGCTTGAGAAATGAAGAAAAATGGAAGACACTTCCCTTCTGTCTTAGATTGGGTTTCTTTTTTTTTTTTTTTTTTTTTTTTGGCCAGTCCTGGGCCTTGGACTCAGGGCCTGAGCACTGTCCCTGGCTTCTTCCCGCTCAAGGCTAGCACTCTGCCACTTGAGCCACAGCGCCGCTTCTGGCCGTTTTCTGTATATGTGGTGCTGGGGAATCGAACCTAGGGCCTCGTATATCCGAGGCAGGCACTCTTGCCACTAGGCTATATCCCCAGCCCTAGATTGGGTTTCTGACATAAAGAATTGTGTGAAGACCTTCGTTGGGGTGTATTCTCAGGAGATACACCTTCGAGGAGGTGAGAGACAGGGAGGACACTTGGGATAAGTGAACCCTGTAGAAGGTTATGGGGCCCAGCACCACACCTGTACGCATCACACCAGCTCAGGCTACCAATCTGAGTTCACCTGTTCTCACCTTCATTGCTGGTTTTCTCTTCCACATAAAAGATTTCTAAGGATCTGAAGACAGTCTGGAATCTGACAATGCGGAATTTCACAATCCTAGCCCTCTAGGGAAAGTAAATGGAATGGAGAAAGATTATAAAAAATAAGAAAGTCCTAAACATAATAGAATGAAACTGAATAATTCAAGTGAAAGCCAAGCAAATCTATGCAGCATCTTACAGATACATTACCACATAATTTAACTACATTCCATTACAAGGCATTTTTATATCCTAAAACATCCGATATGAAATCTATGTGATCTGATTTTTAAAAAGATGAGAGAACTACTCCTCAACCCATGCAGAAGTGGTACTTAAAGGATTTAGAATGCATGTGAATTAAGAAACATTTTTAAGATGTAAAAGAAATGATGTGAATTTATTTTTGTTTTCTTAAGTAAGCTTAATTTGGTTATCTTAAACTATTAGTAGAAACAATCTTCACTTTATTTTTACAAAGTTGAGCATTTATAGTGCACAGCATCAAGAATTACTTTTGAGGGCTGGGGATATAGCCTAGTGGCAAGAGTGCCTGCCTCGGATACACGAGGCCCTAGGTTCGATTCCCCAGCACCACATATACAGAAAACGGCCAGAAGCGGCGCTGTGGCTCAAGTGGCAGAGTGCTAGCCTTGAGCGGGAAGAAGCCAGGGACAGTGCTCAGGCCCTGAGTCCAAGGCCCAGGACTGGCCAAAAAAAAAAAAAAGAATTACTTTTGAAACCTAACTTAATAATTAACTCAATTATGTCAACTGAATTTAACAAATCACAAAAGGAAGACCTTCACTAAAAACAAAGCAATGAATTCTTTAAAAATTATTTAAGTCTGGTAAGTTAGAAACATACATATCATTATTATCAGAATCTCCTGGTCTAACTTTAAAGATTCAGGAAAAAAAATTCCCCAGGTCCTAGGCTAAGGAGGATTTAATGACAGTAAAACCTTGAAGAAAATGAAAAGCTCTTGAGTAAAGGTGTTAAGCCAAACTCATCAGTCATATTATCTATTCCGAAAGCATTTACTATTTCGTATTTTATTTTAGTAAATTGTATGATAAACATGTAAGTAATGCTTTAAGGTTCATCTGATCAAATTAGCTCAGCCAACACTAAATTTGGGGGAGTGTTTCTATAGAATAAAGAGAGTGTGTGTGTGTGTATGTGTGTGTGCACATGCACGCATATGTGTACAGGTACTGGGGCTTGAACTTAGAGCTTTAGTGTTGTCCCTTACCCTTTTCACTCAGGGCTAGTCACTGTACCACTTTAGCCAGAGATCTGCTTCTGGCTTTCTTATTGAGATAAGAGTCTCATGGACTTTCCTTCCACAGCTGGCAATCCAACTAAGCACCCAACTGAAGAAGTATCATTTATTACCTGAGATATAACTCATTTTTACAGTGCCCTAGAAACTATACAAAATCCACTTTTAATCCTGTTTCTAAAGGAATCACTATTGAACAACTTTTTCTGTGAACAAGGTATAATTTTGTAGAAGGTAAGGTTTATCATGTTTTATTTATACCATATTCTCAACACCTGGAATACTACATGGTACAATACAAATATATAACAAATATTGTTGAATAAACAAATGAGGACAAAAATTAGTGGGTACAAGACAAGAGTAAGAACAGGAAATTTCCCAGGACATTCAGTGTATGACGATGTACTTTGACTTCGCAAAGAACTTGCAGCTCAGGAAGCTGGAAGCTCATGCTTGTAATCCTAACTAAACAGAAAGCTGAGATCTAAGCATCAAACTTCAAAATCAGCCTGGGCAGGAAATTCCATAAGATTCTTATCTTCAATTAACTACCAAAAACCCAGAAGAGGAGCTGTGGATCAAGTGATAGAGCACTAGTCTTGAGGAAAAAAGCTCAGGGACAGAATCCAGGCTCTGAGTTCAAGGCCTAGTACTGGAAGAAAAAAATCTAACCAACTGAAAAACAACTCATAATCATAGCTAACACTTAAATAGCACATTTTCATATGCCAAGATCTATTTGCATGCTTTACATCTGTTAACTCATTTACTCCTCACAAAAGTGACAGCTTTGCAAGTAGGGTTTGGGGCATCTACTTTTCCAAAGTTGCTTTAATAAACTCAACTACACTTAAGGCAAAAATTGGACATCTTTCCCAGTCAAGAAGGAGTGACCAAACTGACTTTTCCACTAGTGATAATGCAGTGAAACTGGAGCAGAGAGAATTGAGACCTGAGTGGGTCAGACTTGAGGATGTGGTGGTCCATTACCAATGGACCAATGGACATGTGGACTTCACTCTTACCTGGCCCAGGGTGAGTCTCAGGCATTCTCTAAGCTCACCAACCTCTCACGAACCTTAGCAGTGGGTAGAAAATTGTTCTAAAAACATTCCTGTTGTCTCTTGGGGAGTAAAGCAGATGTCCCCATGCCTCTATGGGAATCTGCAGGGAAGAAAATTCTACTCAAATAGCTTCAACAACTAGTGCAAGAAACCGAGGACCAGATGGCTCACTAGTTTTCACCAAATCAGAGAACTGACAAGCAGCAAAGACAGCCCTTGCGCCCAGGGTTGTGGTGGCAGAATCTACACCATGTACATTCCACAAGAAGCTACAAACCTTCAACTCAGACAAGTTTTGTGCAAGTTGGAAGGCACACTTTCTTACATACTCTTATGTAAATTGTTCCATTTCCTAATCATATTATTTTGCCTATAATTTCTTGTCACATGCTCTGAAAATGTGTGAGCTATTTCTTTCTAAACCAAGCTAAATGATAAAGTGAGAAAAAATATATAAAGATTATTTTACATCATCTCACATTAGGATATTTAATACTTGATTTGGTCTAACTTTGATATATTCCTATTGCTCCGCAATTACTTATTATTTTGAATGACAGGCAGATACAACCTTGGTTCCAAATCACCAATTGTACCAAAAACATTTATGTTTCACTTTAGTGACAGACTTAGCAGGTGCTACATTATCCTCTGATTTGTATTTTCAGTGTTTCTTCAATAGATAACCCAGTATAAAGTGGCTTGTTAGTTTATATCAAACACATCCATAGAATTAATGTGTGCTGATCCATGTAGCACTTATTTGTGGTTTATATAGGTCCAAATTATGAATAAACTTAACTGTACAGTATGACCAAAAGAGTCTAATACATCTAATGTAATTAGAGGAGATCTTTTCTGAAATTCACTTAGGAGAGAAGATTCGTTGAATGATTCACGGTAGTCCCCAAATTGCTTTTAAGAATTCCACTGTGGGAATTAATAATTAGGTAGGGTATGGACTGTAGTCTCTTGGACTACTTTCCTACCAATAAATCACCAAATAAGAAGAGGATGGATACTTGATTACAGCAGAATTTGAAGTGTGAGTGGGGTATAAATGAAGAACGTGTGCTAGGCCCACCAATTCTGGACACTTTTATTGGTTTTCTTGTTGTAATTCTGCCATGATTTTTTTTTTTTTTTTTTTTTTTTTTGGCCAGTCCCGGGCCTTGGACTCCGGGCCTGAGCACTGTCCCTGGCTTCTTCCCGCTCAAGGCTAGCACTCTGCCTCTTGAGCCACAGCGCCGCTTGTGGCCGTTTTCTGTATATGCGGTGCTGGGGAATCGAACCTAGGGCCTCGTGTATCCGAGGCAGGCACTCTTGCCACTAGGCTACATCCCCAGCCCCTCTGCCATGATTTTTAATCTCATAAAAAAGTCAAATTTTAAGTAACTTCCATGTCTTATAAAACTATAAGGAAAAAATGATTTCAAATTTGAATAAGCCAGTAATTGAGATAATGACATTTATCTATATTTTTCTTCGACTACTTAAGGTTACATGAGTATCCTTAAAATGTTTTTTGGGTTGTGTTGCGGGGGTGGGGGGCGGCATTTGATTATTTGTTCAGTAGCTAATTGTAAATATATACCTTTTTTTCCCTCTTACTTTGCTGTTGGTGCCAGTACTAGAGCTTGAACTCGGGGCCTTGTGCTCTTGCTTGGCTCTTTTCCTGCTGAAGGCTGATGCTCTACCACTTGAGCCACATCTGTGTCCTCAGATAGCTATCATTCTAAGTGTGAGCTTCTGCCACTCAACTTTGTATTTTTAAAAGATGAGGGGGGAGCAGGGTGCCTGTAATTCTAGCTACTCAAGAGTCTGAGATCTGAGAATGGCAGTTCAAAGTCAGCTCAGGCAGGAATGACCATGAGACTCTCACCTCCAGTAAACTACCAAAAAAGCCAGTAGTGGAGCTGTGGGTCAAGTGGTAGAGTGGTATCCTTGAGCAAAATTAAGCTCTGAGTTCAAGCCTCAGGATGGGCTCAGAGACAGTAAGTGCAGAAGAAATGAGACTTATGCTGGTTTTGAAAGATTAGTGTTTGTGGTGGGCAGGCATGCCCCCAAGAAATTGCAACAAACAACCCAATCCCTAATGTACAGACCACTTTCCTCATTCCTCATTCCTCATGAGGTACACAGTCCTCCCAGACATTGCCTAGGTTCCATTATTTACATACATGCACCTTTTGGGGTTGCTTGAATTTTAGAAGAGGGTCTTTTCTCTGTCCCCTCCCTTTCTCTCTTGTGTGCTTTCTGGCACATACTCAATTTATGACAGTCCACTCTTCCTCCTGCTAGTTGCCTCGTCACTTCTAATGTCCCATTTGCCTACTCTATATAGAGAATTTCCAAGTGCATGGTCTTTACAATCAGATGCCTTTTCTTGAAAATTGTCCACCATCGACTTTTTACTTTCCAAAGTGCTGGGCCTGCATATTTAGGCTTGAAAGGCTACATCTTCACACTTAAGATGGAAAAATAGTGGTGGCTTCTGAAAATATGTAAAATATTGCATTATCTTCCAAGGTGGGCATCGTATAATTCTACATTGCATTAGAATTTAAACAATAAAAAGGATCCATTAACGAATTTGAACTGATCAATCCACATTAGAGCAAATCAATCTCCCTTAAAACCAAAGCACAGTTCAGTACTTAGAGCAACCCTCTGACCAAAATGGACATAATCACCAAGCCTTGGGTCTCAGTACTGTTTCCTAACCAGTGCAGGAGTGAGCTATGAACAATAGAAAATGGAGATGCTAATTGTAAGTACTTGATTACAATTCTTCATTGTCTAAAATAACCCTAAGTACCATTACAAATAAACCCTAAATTATGTCAATGTTTTGACACAGGGAAGCTTATTTCTTGCTGAGATAATGATCCTGTTTGGGAACTCATGATTGGGAGCTAGTTTTTTTTAATCACTGAGCTCTGCTCTGAGGGGCACTCCCTGTGGTACTGTGAGCCCTTCAAGGGCAGGATCATGGTCATCCTTTAGCCCCAGTGGTGTCTGACCAATTATAAGGTGTCTACCCAGGCTTGGAGAATTAAATAAAGTTGTATGCTTGTTTTTCCAAATGCTATAAGCTTCTTTAACTCTACATATCACAACAATTTTTAAAGCCTTCTTATCTTTAAAATCCATGTGTTGTCAGGTCAGGTCAGGATGGAAGGCACATAATGTCCTTGTCTATGTAGTATTAGAACAGTTTAGACAATTCTCACAAATTAAATGTAATTAAATATTTTCTTCTCTCTATATTTCTTTTTCTGTGATTACCTTCTACTTTGTGCAATAAACATAAGATTTTTCTGTACATATTCTTCACCTCAGCAAGTTGCCATTGTCTATTCTATCAGTTCTAAACATGTAAAAAAAAAAAACTGATAAAATTGATAGATGGGCACCAGTGGCTCATGCCTGTAATCCTAGCTGTTCAGGAGGCTGAGAGCTGAGGACCGCAATTTGAAGCTAGCTCAAGCAGGAAAGTCTGTAAGACTATTATCTCCAACTGACAACAAGTTGGTAATGGAGCTGTGGCTCAAGTGGTAGAGTGCTAGCCTTGAGCCCAAAGGCTCAGAGACAGTGCCCAGGCCCAGATTTCTAGCTCTAGGAATGGAAAAAAAAAACTAATATTTACAAAATCAAAGGTGGCATTCTTCATAGTTATTGAATAAACTGTAGTTGTGTTTATTCTTTGCAGTATCCTGAAGGAGATTATTTACTATTTATGCTGATTTAGGAAAGAACAAAAAAACCTCATAGCATTGCCTTGGTGTATTTCTTATATCTTTGGTATAAAACTATCATGAAGGGTCACAATTCTACCAGTTTTTCACACAGCTTGAACTCATAAGTACAGCAACAGGAAGTATTTGTTTTTCTCTAGGCACAGTTGAATTGAAACTAGATTGAATGAAGATAATTGTGTTCAAGATCTTCACTGCCATTTGGAATTGATTTTCTTTAATTCTAGGAAAATGAAAAAAAATAGCTTTTAGGATACAAGTTGGGTCTGGTTCCAGGTGACAGATTCCTCTACTATCTAGTAAGTTACAATCACTAGTCGTTAATTTCCTTCAGTGTCACCATCTCTGAATCCTTAGCCCAGCCCCTCTACCAGCCATAGATAGGAGCTAGAGTTTTACCTAAGGTAAAATATTGGCTATTCCAATTCAACTTGAAATATTTTACCTGTAGTCGTTTAAGAAGAAAAAATAGGTATAATCCTATAATATTTACAGAGATCTAAGTGTCCTTTCAAAGTCTGATTAGTGCTGCTAATCCCTATAGACTGTTTCAACAATTTTCTGGAAAAAGAATGAAATCTAATTAACTGTATTCTAGAAGAGATGTGGCTTAACTGCTGAGAGGTTCACCAAGGATAAGCAGGAACATAATAAAGTCTGCTTGGCCCTTTGAATAGCCATTGAGAAATGAAAAGATGGAAAAAACTGACAAAATAAACATTGTAACAAAAAAAGTGACTATACAAAAGGAAAAGCAAAGCACATTTGCCAGTCAAATGCAAAGTAAACAAATATGGAGTACATTCTCCCTGGTCTCTTCCCATATCATAGTAAATATCACCCATCACTTCACAGCAATTCTCATGCCCACCCCAAAGGCAACCCTAGAAAGTTCAGCACCACAGTAAAAGCACCCCCTAACACCTAAGATGCAGCTTGGTTATCATTCCTAGTCTTTTCTCTTAACAGTCCTTCCCCATTTTAAGTTATTACTGTATGTCAAAAACTAAGGCTTTCTAAATTATACCCAACTCTTTCAAAGTTCCCACAGTTGCCAGAAAGCCAAATGAACTGATGTCATCCAATCTTGTAGGATGCAGCCTTGGAGAGAAAGTCAGAAGAGGAGAAAGGCCTCGGGTGGAAACCCACAGGAAGCCTTAGCTCCACAGGCAGCTTAGGCGCTCATCCCTAGATCAGTCACAAAGGCATGCTGCACAACACAGTCAAAGGGAAATGTTTGCAAAGCACAGAAAGAAGCCAATATCTACTGGGAGGATTCAGTACTTCAGCAGTTTTATTAATCTAGATCCAAAAAAAAGTCATTTTATTTTTTAAAGTATGTTAATACAACTTCAAGCACTAGCTAGTTTAAATGACAGATACTTCATGAAGTTTGTTTTTATTTTTTTTTTCAGCTAAAAAATAAATAACACTCCTACAGGTATCCATCTTACTAAAAGGCTTTATTTGCCTGCAACAGAAATTATAGATAAAGCAACCTTATCTATATTTTCAAGACAGATCATTTTCCACACTAGCTTTCAAAGAGATGTTGTCACCAGTCCATACAGGACAAAGAAAAATACTGATGAAAAAGCTGGCAGCAGGGAGTTAACTCAAAGAGCTCTCAATGCCCAAAGCTGGAGCACTGTGCCCCATAAAATAGTAACCTAGGATCCGGTTATAATCTCCAGAACAAAATAAATAGCATAGGTTCATACATACACAAATAAATTTAAACAGACACCAACAGCACATCTAGAAAAATATGTCCCCCAAACAAGAAGCTAGTGCATCTAGTACTAAATCATAAATATAGACACACATCAGTATAGATAAATGATTGAATTCATGTAGTAGAGGAGAAAGACTGAATCTTCTTACAGAAGAATTCTAAAAACCACATGTGTATATTCTCCCTTCCAAGAAGCATTGCTTCGCCCTTGAAGGTGAACTAGACTTTGTAACTCACTTCTGAAAATAGTTCCAGGACCAGGTGCAGCTGGCTCGTGTCTGTAATCTTAGCTACTTCATCTTGACAATAATTTTTTTTTTTAAATTTCCAAGCTCTGGGGCTGGGAATGTGGCCTAGTGGTAAAGTGCTTGCCTCACGTACATGAAGCCCTGGGTTTGATTCCTCAGCACCACATATATAGAAAAAGCTGGAAGTGGCGCTGTGGCTCAAGTGGTAGAGTGCTAGCCTTGAGCAAAAAGAAGCCAGGGACAGTGCTCAGGCCCTGAGTTCAAGTCCCAGGACTGGCAAAAAACAAAGCAAAAAATTTCCAAGCTCTTGCTTGTAATCTTAGCTACTCAGGAGGCTGAGATCTGAGAATCACAGTTCAAAGCCAGCCTAGGCAGGAAAGTCTGTAAAATTCTTATCTCTAATTAACCACCAGAAAAAACTGGAAGTTAAGAGGTAGCTCAAAGTGGTAGAGCACTAGCCTTGAGCTGAAGAGCTCAAGCCAGCACCCAGACCCAGAGTTCAAGCCCCATACCAACCATACATACATACATACATATATACATACATACATACATACATACAGAAATATAAATATAAAAGCAGAAACCAATAACATTAAAAGCAGGGAGTAAAAGGAAAGTTGATTCTTTAGAAAGATCAATGAGATGACAACACAATTAATTCACAAAGGAAAAATAAAAAAGACACAAATTACCAGTGTCAGTAACCAAACAGGGAATATCTTATACACCTACAGATCTCAAAGTAAGAAATACTAAAGACAACTTTATCCACATGAACTAAATAAACTAGACCTGAGAAAACACAAATTGCCACAATTCAGTCCAAGGAAATCGTTTCCCTTGTTCCAAAACTGTTAGGAAAATTGAATGCAGAATTTTCGGTCTCAATTGCTTCCTGGTTTTACTGGAGAATTCTACCAAATGGCTAAATAATTAGCATCAAAGTGCACCAGTGCTTCACGGCTATAATCCTAGCTACTTAGGAGGCTAAGACCGAGGATCACTATCTCCAATAAACTATTACTAAAAAAATAGAAGAAGAAAAAAAAAAGAATTAGCATCAATTCTATATAGTCTTTTCAAAAAATCACACAAGGAAAACTTTTCAATTCATTCTAACTTTGGTTAGGTGAGGATTTTCCCTTCTTGATATAAGGCTGTTTCTCAAGGTATAACCAACTTTGTATTACAATGGGGAGCTAGGCAAGAAAGTAGGGGCTGGGCTAAGGGAGAATTACTTCCTCAGTTGGTATGTTAAGTCACCTGCTGGGGGGCCACAGGCGCTCCCTTGAACACAATGCTCAGATTAGAAACTGATGGACATCCCTGCCTTGAAAGAAGTCTCAATTGCATGGTCCTTCTTTATAACACAAAGCAGAGTAGTATTTTTATATTTAAATGTAAAAACAAAAAATGGGGCCTCTGTGTGTGTGTGTGTGTGTGTGTGTGTGTGTGTGTTTGTGTGTGTGTGTGTGTGTTTCTGAAGAAGAATCCCTCTGGTTACTGGGTACCAAATTCGAGACAAATATTTGGGCTTTAAACCAAGCATCTCCTTTGCAAAAGGCATGAAGGATGTAGTTCTGGAAATGCTGGTTCTTTGGGGCTGCCAATCCCCTATTAGCACCCACAGTTTCCCTGTCTACTTTTCTGCAGGAGTTGATAGACACATGCACATTATTCACTATCATGAGAGCCTGGTGATAGTGTTTAAAAAGTATACATGGACTTGTCCACATGTGGCTTTAGAAGTATAACTTGGCTGATCAACTTGAACACTGTTATTGACAAGGGGTGAAGGTTGGGGTTATTCTGATAGGACTAGCATGTCACTAAAGCAGGCCTTTTGGTATATTAAAGATTTTCTGAGCTGGGCACCAGTGGCTTATGCCTGCAATCCTAGCTACTCAGGAGGCTGAGATCTAAGGTTCAAAGCCATCCTGGGCAGCAAAGTCCATGAGATTCTTATCTCTAGTGAACCACCAGAAAAACAGAAGTGGTGCTGTGGTAGAGCACTAGCTTTGAGCTGAAGAGCTCAGGGACAGTGCCCAGACCCAGAGATTTTAATCAAATTTGTAGGGTTTTTAAGTCTAATTTTACAGAATTGTCTTCTTTAACTGTCCCCTTCCACTCCGCTTTTACCAGCAGTCGGGGCAGGATGGGAGTTAAAACACCTCTAATGTTTTTGTAACCCGTGTCCTTTCTCCCAGTGCAAAATATTCCTTTCGTTATTTAGATTCTTAAGGAGTTATTTTTTCTTTTATAATAAACACTGTTTCCACCCATATATATGTATGTACACACATGGGGATACTCACAGCTAATACTACTAGACAAAAGAGAGTATTATGCACTAAGCAATTTGGGTTACAATAATTCTTACCTGCCCACAACTTTAATGAAAAAAAAAATCCAGATGTGATCTTGTACTACATTGCTATTTTCCATGTGATAATTAAACTTACAAATCCCCAAGTAGTCCCTGAATGAACTCCCAATTTGGATGAATCTATTCAGCTTTGATTGTTGCAGTTAATTTTCCATTCTATTTGGCTAATAAAATTTTAGTGTACTTATATTCGCATTTGACTCAGTGGTACAGAACACATTTTGGGCTGTTATTATGATCCCTCCTCTACCACAATGTGAAACAATAATGATGAAAGAGATTTACAGAAACTATTTAACTGGCACTGTTCTAATTAGAAATCATATTATCTACTTAAAAGTTGGTGGTGGTTATAAAACCAGGTGCTATTTTCTTTAAAGGGTAAAATGAACCCAAGACAATTGATGTTGAATCATTTCCTGGGTATGACCATTATCTTCAACCTCTTCAATGCCCCTCCCCAACAAATGACCTAAATTGCTTATGGATTCTACTTACCTAGTACCCAACTTCCTCTTTTATTGCTTTTTATCTTTCTCTATTACATTTTACTTGCTCAAAAAAAAAATTCTCTGTCCTAATAGCAAAGCTATTAAGTGTCATAACAAATAATAGTGTAAAAAGACAATTATAAACTGTTGTTTTTCTCTGAAAAAAACAGCTACCACCTTGACCCTACATGCTTCTCCAAAACAACTACATTTTAACTGCCTTTACCATAAACTGAAATTTATAAAGTTTCCTGTACTTTATCTATGCTCGACAGGTAATTCTTTTTGTACTAGCCCCCCCCCCCTTTTTTTTTAAAGAAAAAGCCCTGTTGTATGTGTTCTTATTTAATGCCTCTATTCCTCTCTGCATATTATTTCTTAAAACCAATATAATCATTCAGCCCTTTCTCCCAGCATTTTATCTGGCTTCAGCAGATGCTCTTGTGAAGGTCACTGACATGATAGCATGCAGTCCCGTATGCAAGTCTCCATCTTCCTTGGTTTGTCAACAGTGTAGCCTTTCATCATATGGTCTTATAATAAAGTTACCTCTCATCGTTGTCATCCACCTTGATGGCTGTTCTTGGCTTCATTGCTTCCTCTTTACCTCTCAAACCTTTCAAAAGTTAAGCACTCTAGAACCCAAATTGTAGAACTTGTCCAACTGTATTCACTCCCCGTGTAGGTTTTCTAGGCCTAATCAACCTATCTATCCAAAAGAACATGTTATATGTACTATTATGGAGAATATGTCCAAATCTACTGTTGAATAAAAAAAGGATGAAAGAGAATGCGTACGGGAGTTTCAGGTGAATGAAAATACATGAATATAAAATGTAACCCATATTCTGATAGGCTTGGAAATAAAATAAACCAGAAAGTCCCACTAAAGGGCTGAGAATGGACCCTACACACATATACACACCAACATGTAATGTTTTTAAATATAATTTAACTAGAAGTAATTACTACCTACCAGAAATGTGTAGCTTACAGATCAATAAAAAGTTGTTATGAGCCAGGCACCAGTGGCTCACACATGTAATCCTAGCTACTCAGGAGGCTGAGTTCTGAGGATCACACTTCAAAGCCACCCCAGGCAGAAAAGTCCATGAGACTCTTATCTCTAGTTAACAAAAAAAGACATAAGTAGAACTGTGGCTCAAGTAGTAGAACACTAGTCTTGAGCAAAACAGCTTACAGACAGCATCCAGGTCCCAGCACCAAAAAAAAGATACAAAACAAGGAAGAAAATTACAATCTCAAAGAAGTGACTATTAAGAAGCAAGGGGGCTGGGGATATGGCCTAGTGGCAAGAGTGCTTGCCTCGTATACATGAGGCCTTGGGTTCGATTCCTCAGCACCACATTATAGAAAATGGCCAGAAGTGGCACTGTGGCTCAAGTGGCAGAGTGCTAGCCTTAGGCAAAAAGAAGCCAGGGACAGTGCTCAGGCCCTGAGTCCAAGCCCCAGGACTGGCAAAAAAAAAAAAAAAGTGAGGGAGTTCAATAAAGAGAACAGCCTTGGAAAGTTCTATTGAGCTGAATTATTTCTTAAAGTTCTACTGTGTATAGCAACTATAGTTCTTAATTGCCTATATTGTACACTGAAATTCCTAATATTTCCTGTGCCTTATCTCTGTTTCTTTCTATATTCTCAGTCTTACAATTAAAAGAACAAAAGCCTATTGAGCACCATTTTACCCTGAAAACCTCAAGAACACAAGAGAAACATGGGCTGGGGATATGGCCTAGTGGTAAAGTGCTTGCCTTGCATACGTGAAGCCCTGAGTTTGATTCCTCAGCACCACATATACAGAAAAAGCTGGAGGTGGCACTAGGGCTCAAGTGGTAGCTCAGGCCCTGAGTCCAAGCCCCAGGACTGGCAAAACAAAACAAAACACAAAAGAAACAACCAAGGGCTAATACATGAACAAAAAATAACAAGTCACTTCATTTTATTAATGATAAAGAGGACAAATAGAGAGATAAACCTTTGGGACATAGAGAGAAATGTAGAAGTTAACCCAAGCAGCTAGAAGATGGCTATGCTGGTGTTTGAAGTTAGCTCTGACTGATCCCAAAGCCAGCCCAAGCTCTTCCAATCTCACAGGCTGTCTCAGATCTAAAAACGTTTGTTCACGGATAGACAGGCACTAGCGTGGCAAAAAAAAAAAAAAAAAAAAACCATCCAGTCTACAAGACAGAGGGGACTGTAGAGTGTGGAGCTAACCTCTTGGCAGAACTAGAGAAATGCAAAGACCACTGAAAGTAGTAATCTAAAAACACCATAACAGGGGCTGGGGATATAGCCTAGTGGCAAGAGTGCCTGCCTCGGATACACGAGGCCCTAGGTTCGATTCCCCAGCACCACATATACAGAAAAATGGCCAGAAGCGGCGCTGTGGCTCAAGTGGCAGAGTGCTAGCCTTGAGCAAAAAGAAGCCAGGGACAGTGCTCAGGCCCTGAGTCCAAGGCCCAAGACTGGCCAAAAAAAAAAAAATTAAAAAAAAAATAAATAAATAAATAAAAACACCATAACAGACAGTGGAAGGGGATATTTTTAAGTGCAGAATGATACAAACTATAGCCAAACAATGGTCCTATTTGTGGTCTTTAGTGAGATGGTTATTTTCTTTCCATCTGGATGCAAATGGTGCCATTTCCCCTCTCTTCTTGGTTTCTGCTCTACAAATAGGAAAGCTAAATCCAGGGCTAGATGTCTCCCACAGGCTAGACATTTTCATACCAAAGTCTACCCAAAGGATCCCATTCATTCACTCCCTGTTAAAGGGAAACACATCCTCTGATGAAATTATTGTGTCTGCTAAACATGGTACACATCAACTTATTTCACTTCTAAAACTGCCCAAATACCCATTTTTCTTTCTCTTATTTCATTAGTCTTTCTGGACCTAATCTCAAGGCACCAGATAATTGAATCCACTTCTATCCAGCAGTCATTAGCTGTAAATATTCAGATTTTGATTGTTTAGTTCTCATAGATAGGCATCTATATTTTCCCTTTCAAAAAATGCCATTGACTTACTTGATAATAATAATAAATTATAATGTTACTGATTTATGTATTTGTTGTGCTAAAAAAAGCCCTCTCATGGACTGACCATCTTAAGAGAGAAATAGACACATGCATGAGAGATAGACACATTTATACACACATGCACAGAATACATGCTAACCCAAACTAAAAACACTTTTTAATTTTTAATCATCTATGTATTTTATTTATTGTAATTGTTTTAACATATTAGTTGTGCATATTAATGAGGTTCCGTGTGATATTTCCACACATCGACAACACAAACTGGTTATATTTGACCACCTTTTTTCTACCTTCCTTTTCCATAAAGAATCTAGAGTTTTTTGGGTTTGGTTTGAGCCTAGAACCTTGTGTGTGCTAAGCAATTGCTCTACACTTGCCAACCTACACTCCCACCCTCAACTATTAAGTTTGATGGTAGTACTACTCTCAGTGTTGATTTATTATAATACTCTGAGAGCAATTTGCCATGAGCACTAAGAAATATTATATGCTTTCTTTTCTCCAAAGAAATGCAACAGGTCGATATGTAAAATATCAATATACAAAATCCCATTGTAATACTAATATACCTTTGGAGTAGAATTTTTCAGTGAAAGTTTAAAATCTGATTTGATGTCCATAATAAACATTTAAAAAACATAATATAGGGGTTTTCTTCTCATGGTCTCACAATTTTTTTTTTTTTGCCAGTCTTGTGGCTTGAACTCAGGTCCTGGGCACTGTCTCTGAGCTTCTTTAGCTCAAGGCTAGCACTCTAACACTTGAGCCACAGCACCACTTCTGGCTTTTTCTGTTCATGTGGTACTGAGGAATCGAACCCAGGGCTCCATGCATACTATGTGAGCACTCTACCACAAAGCCACATTCCCAGCCCTCACAATTTTTTAAAGTCTTTAAAAATGTGCATCTGGGGCTGGGAGTATGGCCTTGTGGCAAGAGTGCTTGCCTCCTACACATGAAGCTCTGGGTTCGATTCCCCAGCACCACATATATGGAAAACGGCCAGAAGTGGCGCTGTGGCTCAGGTGGCAGAGTGCTAGCCTTGAGCGGGAAGAAGCCAGAGATGGTGCTCAGGCCCTGAGTCCAAGGCCCAGGACTGGCCAAAAAAAAAAAAAAAAAGTGTATCTGTCTTCTCAATTATACTTTTCCAAAATAAATGTATCAAAAATAGTATACATAAGAAACTAATTCAGGTAGCAAAATAGATTTAAAATTAAGTAATGTATCAAAAGTAGTTTGAGAATTTAACTTAAAAATATATTCTTCAAGGGATATTCTGCAGATGATCTCAGATTACAGAAAAGAAGAAGAAAAGCATCTCTAAGTTGTGTGATATATTGTGAATACAAAATATTATCATATTTCCCAGAGGAAATGTGGCCTTTTTAAATTAATCAGTGGCTTAATGTTTTTTTAGGAACTCTCCACTCAGAAGAAATGCTGTGGCCATTTACTTTACCCAAAAAAAATGGAACACAGGAGACAGTAAAGCTAAAACAATTATAGAGACACTCAAGGCTGTATCATTCCTAACTGAAGAGAAAGATCCAATAGTTCTCATCGTGTAGATCAGAACTGGGGAAACATGAACCTCACTAACCGTACTGCAGAAGCCAGCGTGGCTGTGAGACCTAAGACTGTCACAGAGAAGATGCTCATTTGCATGACGCTGGTGCTCATCACCACCTTGACCATGTTGCTGAACACAGCTGTCATCATGGCCATCTGCACCACCAAGAAGCTCCACCAGCCTGCCAACTACCTGATCTGTTCCCTGGCTGTGACAGACCTTCTGGTGGCCGTGCTGGTCATGCCCCTGAGCGTCATGTACATTGTCATGGAGAGCTGGAAGCTGGGATACTTCATCTGTGAGGTGTGGCTGAGTGTGGACATGACCTGCTGCACCTGCTCCATCCTCCATCTGTGTGTAATTGCCCTGGACAGGTACTGGGCCATCACCAATGCTATTGAGTATGCCAGGAAGAGGACAGCCAAAAGAGCTGGACTGATGATCCTTACTGTGTGGACCATCTCTATCTTCATCTCCATGCCCCCTCTGTTCTGGAGGAGCCATCGCCAACTCAGCCCACCCCCCAGCCAGTGCACCATCCAGCATGACCACGTGATCTACACCATCTATTCCACACTTGGGGCATTTTATATCCCCTTGACTTTGATCTTGATTCTCTATTACCGCATTTACCATGCAGCCAAGAACCTGTACCAAAAGAGGGGATCGAGCCGGCATTTAAGCAACAGAAGCACAGACAGCCAGAATTCTTTTGCAAGTTGCAAACTAACACAGACTTTCTGTGTGTCTGACTTCTCAACCTCAGATCCTACCACGGAGTTTGAAAAGATCCACACCTCCATCAGGATCCCTTCCTTCGACAACGATCTAGATCACCCTGCAGAACGACAACAGATCTCTAGTACCAGGGAACGCAAGGCAGCCCGCATCCTGGGACTGATTTTGGGTGCGTTCATTTTGTCTTGGCTGCCATTTTTCATCAAAGAATTGATTGTAGGTCTGAGCATCTATACCGTGTCTTCTGAAGTGGCTGATTTTTTGACATGGCTGGGTTACGTGAATTCTCTCATCAATCCTCTGCTGTACACTAGTTTTAACGAAGACTTTAAACTGGCTTTTAAAAAACTCATTCGATGTCGAGAGCATACATAGATTGTCAAAAGCCAAAAGACATGACTCTTACCAGAGCCTCGTGTGTGGACGGGGTAAGGGGTGCAACTTATTAATTCTTGAACATACTTGGTTCAGAGAAGTTTGTAAGTATGTGTGGTCTTGTGTATTTGTTTTATGCTTTTTTGGTTTGAGTCTTGTTATTTGGTATGTTGTTTTCTACCTCTGGTCATATCTGTAGTACATAATTTCAAATAAAAATAATCATCCAAAAGCATCAATTACATAAAAATAATAAAGTGAAATAGTAAATATTCTTAATAGATTTTCCCTAGTGATTTTAGCGAACCCTACCATTAAAGAAGGCCTGGCAAAATCTTTATTTGCGGAATTTCTTATTGTTTCTACATCAAAAGTCTGGTAACTTGCCCTTGCATTGGCATTAAATCTGAAGTTGTGACTCAAAGTGCACCCATATTCCTGTGGCAAGTGCATGACTACATAAAAAATAAAAAGAAAGTGGTACCCAGTTACTCTGCTTGTAGATCTGAGCTAAAGTCATTTACTATAGCACTGTGACTACATAGCCTACTTTTTCCAGGCACAAATCAAACAGCTGGCATGTTTTTTTAGTTCATGATTCAGTAAACTTCCTTGTTCTCTAAAAAAAAGAACTCACAAAAGAACTCACTGGTGCTTTCCTTAGTCTCTCACTATGACATATAAGAACCATCTAAATCTACTTAAGGCTGCTAACCAACACATTGGGCCTCCTCCCATTCTAAAAAATGTATTTGCCCTAAGACTTCCATGCACACTGTCCTCTAGCAAGATTCATGTTAAAATTTATGTTAAATTTGGAGATTTCTTTTTAAAAGCTTTTGTTGGAGAATGTTACTCATTAAAATTACCAGCTGTACCCTTGAAAAGAAATAAAAAGTTGAAAATCTATGTTTACAGCAAAGGCTACCCATCAGGAAATGAGTATGAAATTTTGTCTCCCGAATCCCTATGGCTTCCACAGCAGACTGCGTCCTGGGACCAGGAGGCTGCAGGTGGGACCTGAGGCCACAGAGAATGGCCTGAGTCAGCCTCCTCTGATATGGAGTGACCACTGTAGTCGAATGGATGAGCTCACCAGTATAAAGTCAAGAGTGATGGAAGAAGGACTGGAAAGGTGTAAATTCTTGTGTTCTCCTAAGTAAGTGACTGTTTCAAGACTCTGCAGTTCACCTCTCATCCAGAGCCCCTCCTCTTTGCACTCCCATCTAGTAAGAAGACATTGGTTTCCTTTCCCACCATCTCCACCTTTGTAAATCTATCCCCTCCCAGCTTTCCTGTAATCTTGCTCCTTTCCATCCTGCTTCTCTCTACTCCACCTCATTTCCCCTCACTCTTTACTCTTGCCTAGTGCTTTGCTCAAGTGTTTTAGACACTAATATCAATTTCTCTGACTCTACAACATCAAGCTCCTGCTTCAACTCTGCTCTAACTCCCAGCTGAGTTTCTTCAGTCTTTTTCTATCCTATGCCATCTGAGTGAGTATGCTGCTGTTTCTCCCCAGATGGATCTCCCAACTGTCATTGGTGACTTGTCAGTAAACAAATACAGTGGCCTTTCTTCTGTCTTCAGTTGCTTTTCATTTTCTCATCAATTAAAACAGCTGATCATCCCCTGCTAGGATATTTTCCCATCTTCTGGTTCTCTACTTTCTCACCTTCTCATTCTTTGTCCCTTCATTCTTTATTCTGGAACTATGCCACTTGCTGTAATCCCATATTCCATCCCAACCTCGACCATTTTACCAATTAGTTCTCTGTCTGTGGCTCTCACATTTGTGAGTTTAATTTCTCCAACTTTAGACCCTGTCTGTGAATGCTAAGTACCTTTTTATGAACAATCCATCAATACCTCCAATGCATCCATTGTTGTTGTTTTTTCAAATTTTTATTATCAGACTGATGTACAGAGAGGTTACAGTTTCATACGTTAGGCATTGGATACATTACTTGTACTGTTTGTTACCTCGTCCCTCATATCCTCCTCCCTCCTCCCCCTTTCCCTTTCCCCCCATGAGGTGTTCAGTTCACTTAGACCAAACAGTTTTGCAAGTATTGCTTTTGTAGTTGTTTTTCTTTTTTTACCCTGTGTCTCTCAATTTTGGTATTCCCTTTCAATTTCCTAGTTCTAAAACCAGTATATACGGTTTCCAATATACTCAGATAACATTACAGAGATAGTGTAGGTACAACCACAGGAGATACAAGAACATCAACAACAATAGAAGCTACAGATACACATGGGACGTTGAAAATAGTTACAACTGTGATATAACAATCGTTTCCATAACATGGAGTTCATTTCACTTAGCATCATCTTATGTGTTCATAAGGGTATAGCTATTGGGCTCTTGTGATCCACTGCTGTGACTTGCCTAAACCTGTACTAATTTTTCCCAATAAGGGAGATCATAGAGTCCATGTTTCTTTGGGTCTGACTCACTTCACTTAGTGTAATTTTTTCCAAGTCCTTCCATTTCCTTACAAATGGGGCAATGTCATTCTTTCTGATAGAGGCATAATATTCCATTGTGTATATGTACCACATTTTCCTGATCCATTCCTCTACTGAGGGGCATCTGGGTTGGTTCCAGATTCTTGCTATGACAAATTGTGCTGTGATGAACATTGTTGTGCTGGTGGCTTTACTGTGATTTTGTTTGTGTTCTTTTGGATAGATACCCAAAAGCGGGGCTGCTGGGTCATAGGGGAGTTCTGTATTTAGCCTTCTGAGGAATCTCCATACTGCTTTCCAGAGTGGCTGAACCATTTTACATTCCCACCAACAATGAAGTAGGGTTCCCTTTTGGCCACATCCCCTCCAACAATTGTTATTGTTCGTTTTCTTGATATATGACATTCTTACCGGGGTGAGATGGAATCTCAATATTGTTTTGATTTGCCAATGCATCCATTGTAAACTTACTCATGATCATTTTCCCACACACAAATTTTCTCCTCCTTCTACCTTTTCAACTCAGATAACAGAATAACTATGCTTCTTAATCATTCACATTAAGTAAATGTGATTCTCTACCACGAGTTTCCCATACCCACATAGTCCTAAAGTCTTGTCCATTTGTCTCAATAAAAACATCTGTAGAAGCCACCTTCTCCAATACTTGGGCCTTCTTCTTGTTGGATCTACCTGCCTTTAGGTCCTCCACCTAAAATTCCTCCTCCTTACACCTGCCAAAAACATCTTCCTACAGCACGGTTCTGTAGGAAGGTTCTCAGAGTGGCTTCTCTACACCAGTGGTATTCACATTACCTGGGAACTTACTAAAAATGTGAAATCTATGAGTTCACTCAAGACCAACTGAATCAGAAATTCTGAGAGTGCAGCTCGCTGATCTCCATTATAACAAGGCTTCCAGGAGACTTGAGTATGTGTTGAAGTTGGATTTACCATCTAGAAGTGTATTGTTGATTTTATATTACAATACTCTAAATCACTCTACACTTTCCCCATCCAGTATAAGTTACATTTAGATACCTGGTGTAGTCCTCAAGGGCCCTTCAGTATGTGGCTTCAAACTATCTTTCCAGAGTTGTGTCACCACTTCCACTTCAGATAGCTCTGAATATTAATTAATCTGTTCTCTCTAAGCTCCCACCATATTTGTCCCCACTGCTTTGGAAACCTGAGCCATACCACTCCTCATCTTTCTCCTACCAACCCATCAACAGAGAGATCAAATGCAATCCCTTCTGAAAAGTCTTCCTGAGGTCCCTATCTGCCCCTACTCCTCTGGAAATCCTCACTTGCTTTGTGCTCTGCAGAATCCCACTCGTACCTTTATTATCAGATGTATCCTACCTTCCCGTGCATTTGTTTGTATGTGTGCTCTCTTCCCCGCTGTATATTGTGAGTTCCTTGAGAGCAGAAACTGTGGGTGTTCCCTCTCTGTATCCCTAACAACTCCTACAGCATTTGTGCAAAGTAGGTGCTCAATAAATGTCTGCTAATGTGAATGGAATTAAGTCCCTTGAAGAATACAAAAAAATACAAATATACTATCTTCTCTCAGTGCAGAAATCAAACTTCTCAAATCCTGTGGTGTAATTCTGACCCCCCTTTTTTCAAAACTTAATTCTGCTGTTCCAGCTTTATTTTTTTAAGCTGGAGATATCTTCTACATGGAAAAAAGAGAGGATTTCTTACCAAATATAAGTGAATTTTTAACTAAAATTGCAACTAAGATATTCTCTGAAAGATATTCTCCAGTGTAATGGCATGAAAAATGCTATTTTTTCCTCTCACATACTAGCCAAGAAGAAGGGTAACACAGAGATTAGAGGACTCAGCTCCATGAGGTTATTAGAGACTTAAGTTCCTTCCATTTTGCAGCTCTGCCCTCACCATGAGGCTAGTCCTCTTCCTGACCACAGGAAGGAGAGAAGAAAAAGAAATGGAGTGAACACAATTTCCTTTGCTGGAAATTATGTAGAAATTTTTCAGCTTAAATTCTGCTTATATTCCTTTGGTGACAACTTGGTCATATGGCCCCACCAAGTCACTTGATAGACAACAAGAGTAATTACCTGCACAGTCATGGGCTGTGCAAATAATAATAATAAGTGTTATTATAATAGTAAGGGCTGAAACTTTAGAATAAAAGGAGGAAAGTTAAAAGTTGAAAGTTAAAACAAGTAGACGACATGCAATCTCTGCCACAAGGAGATACTAGCTTCTGCATAAACAACTTCGACAGTACTATACAAGCCACATGATTGCCCAGCTAGAAGAGAATCTGTACAACACTGAGATTTCAATTATAGTTGATTTAAGTGAGATCCTGCATTTTTCTAAACATACGGTATTTGCTATGTGGATTATATTTAGAAAGTACATGAATGAGCAACACCTATTGCTTTCTTAGAATCTTCCATATATCTTCCTTCAAGTTTTTGGCAATTATTAGAGTTTTCCATATTTAAGAACCTAAATAAAGAGCAGATGCCTAGCTGACTTTCACTTGCTTTATTTCATTTTCAATTTACTAGTTACTCCAAGTCTCATGGAACTATCTCTTCCCTAAGCAAAGAAACAGTTGCTTATATTTCCTAATGTCAACCAAACCTGTTGAAAAGCATCCATTGTTTGGTTTGCTCATTTAACCATTAGTGCCAGGTGCTCTTGACTATTAAATCAAAGCCTTTAAATTAAAGTCTGATTGAAGTTACAGTACTTTCTAATATGAGCAGTATTCACATGTTGAAAGTAAGACCTCAGGCTGATGTATCAGTTACCTCCAGTAAAAATTAAAACATGTAGTTTGCTTTTCCTTTTTCTGTTCTTCAAAAATAAGATCTCAGTAAGATGCCCAAGCTGACCCCAAGTCTCTGGGTTTAAATGTTCTTCCTGAGTAGCTGAGACTACAACATATCCCACCACAGCCCAGTTTGTATTCTTGGTGAAAAAAAAATCCTTCCTTACAACTGGTTGTGATAAGAACCCTTATTTGCATTGCTACAATTGTCTGCTTTGAATAACAGTATAAATATCATTGTTTCATGATTTTCAATTTGCAAATGCTGATAATTATAGATGAAGTAAATTCTATAGCAAGAACCACCAACTGGACTGGCTACCAACACAGACATTTGAATTTCAACCTCATATCTCCGTTAATCTACCATGTGCATTTGCTGTTTTTGCTTAATCTATGGGTTCTTCTTCATACAACCAGATCTCCTTTATGGGATTCATTTGCAAAATCAGTGAGGATGAGAAAAGTGTATGACTGCAATAGAAATTTAAGTAGAGGCAAATTTTCAAATTAAAGGTGCATAGGAAATGGTAACCATGGAATAGGAGGTTGGATTTGATCTTGTTTTTTTTTTAAGTTTTCAATGGCACAAAGTTTCCACAGGCACAATGTGAAAAACGCAATTTTTAAATACTGGCTTAATCAGTGGGGAAGAATGAAAAATGATTAATGAGATGGAAAAATGAGCACAATAGTGGGAAAGTATTTGTGGGTATATGTGGGCATTTTCGTTACCTCCACAGAGAACAGTGATGGCATTTTGTGTAGGATGTAAGGAGACTAAATTCTGCAATATGTAAGCCAGAACAACTCAATAAAGAATTGCCATACTCATATCATCACCTGCTGAGAAATTCAGGCTTATCAGCAGCTATACAGAATGCCTGGAAACTTAAAGTTAATTTAGGAGTTAGGTAGGAGTCATGTAATAACCTAAAGGCTAGGCATGATGAGATGTTGGTTATGAAGTTTAATTGCACACGTTAGATCATCTCTCATAGGTCAAAGCAACTTTGAATTTTTTTTCAGTATCTAAGTGAAAATTAAGCCAGCAAATATTAACATCATGTCAAAGAGTTCCCCATGATATTGACATAATTAAGAAGGATGCACAATAAAATGTCTATCAGCAAAGAGGACCAGATGTGTGGTATTGATATATAGATTGTTCTGATGTGATGGAAATGCTTCTAAAGACTGTAAGAAGAGTCTCACCTAAGTCACCTACGACTTAGAATTCAAAGAAATGATGGATGTGTGTGTGTGTGTGTGTGTATGTGTGTGTGCATGAGCATGCACGCTGGTACTAGAGCTTAAACCCAGAGCTTCACACTCTTGCTTGGCTTTTTCGCTCAAAGCTGGTGCTTTACCACTGGAGTTACTTCTCCACTTCCAGCTTATTGCTGGTTAATAGGAAATAAGAGTCTCGTGGACTTTTCAGCCCTTGGCTGGCTTCAAATGGTGCTCCTCAGGTCTCAGCTTCTGAGTAAGATTATAGGCATGAGCTACCAGTGCCCTGAAGACTATGGACAGTTTTAGACTAGTTTGTAATTTGGAGAGCTTTTTTTCTAGTTTGAAGGAAAGCAAGAACATAACCTACATTGATGAAGCAATTAGTGAGATGGGCTCTCCAGCACCTGTCCCAAAGAGAGGATATTTCAAAGGGCAAGAAGGAAGACATGTTCTGAGATCCTTACGTTAACAAGAGGACCTCCTCTCTCCCCACAAAACACATGATGGAGTCCTCACAACAGGCTTTGGCCTTAGTTAAAAGTGGACTCAAGTTTCCATCCTTTAGAAAGGATGTAAATCACCCTGAGGGGACAATTGTTTTAGGAAAGTCATTCATGGGCTGGGAATGTGGCTTAGCGGTAGAGCACTTACCTAGCATGCACAAAGCCCTGGGTTCCATTCCTCAGCACCACATACACAGAAAAAGTAGAAGTGGTATTGTGGCTAAAGAGTTAGAGTGCTAGCCCTGAGCAAAAAGAAGCCAGGGACAGGGCTCAGGCTCTGAGTCCAAGCCCCAAAACTGGCACGAAAAAAAAAAAAAAAAAAGAAGGAAAGAAAGAAAGAAAGAAAGAGAGGGGGGGAGGGAGGGAGGGAGGGAGGGAGGGAGGTCATTCATTAGCTCCCAGAAGCAGGTAGCATACTGACATTCAGTCTATAGAATATATATGCTTGTTGAATTTAATTGAAATGGACACATTGATTACAGACATTAAGAAATTTGGAAACAGACTATATGCTAAATAAAGAAGGTACCTTCTCATGTAGGCAACAGATTAATCAAATATCTAACTTTTTAAAGGAAAAGGAGACATCAGGGCAATGTAACTGATACAAAAGCATCAGCAACAGGACATTAGAAGATATCATCAGCATACTTTTATGTGATCAACACACCTTACATAGTAAGCACTTGTTTTTAAGTTGATCATGAATTTGAGTGTGTGTGTGTGTGTGTGTGTGTGTGTGTGTGTGTGTGTGCGCCCATCTTAGGGTTTGAACTCAGGGCCGGGGCACTGTCCCTGAGCTCGTCAGCTCAAGGCTAACACTCTACCACTTGACCTATAGCTCTACTTCTGGCTTCTGGGTGGCTAACTGGAGATAAAGAGTCTCACAGACTTTCCTGCCCAGGCTGGCTTTGAAGTGCAATCTTTAGATCAGCCTCCTGGGTAGCCAAGATTATCAGTATGAGCTGCCAGTGCCCATGATTTTTTAACTGAAAAAAAAGGGGGGAGGTTTAATAGCAACAATATGAGGAAAGCAAGAACATAGAAATAGAAAGAGCAGAGAATGGAAGACAACAGTCTGATTTGGAGCCGACAAATATTAATTGGATATGTGCCATGAGTTTGGTATCATATCTGCACTAGGAGCTTTGTAAGGGAGGAGAGAAGGGAAAATCAACAGCATGTTACTCAGGTATAAAATTTAGAGACCCAGATCTTAAGACACAATTTTTGAAGAAGATAGAAAGATAGATATAGTACTGTACTGGAGCTTAAACTCAGGGCCTGTGTACTATTCCTTTGCATTTTTGCTCAAATCTGGATCTCTAACCACTTAAGCCACAGCTCCATTTTTGGCTTTGTTGGTAGTTAATTAAAGATGTGTCTCATAGACTTTCCTGTCTAGACTGGCTTCAAATCACAATCCTCAGATCTCAACCTCCTATGTAGCTAGGATTACAGGTTTATTTGAATAAAAACAGCATTTTGAAATATTGTTGCTTCTGGTATAAGCAAGAAAGGATACAAAGGAGAACATTTTACCCTTCTGAATCTTAGACGGATTGAAAGTGATACCAAAAGTTCTAGAGAATGGAAGAAAAAGGATGGTTCTTTAAAGAAATTCATTGGGGCTGGGGATATAGCCTAGTGGCAAGAGTGCCTGCCTCGGATACACGAGGCCCTAGGTTCGATTCCCCAGCACCACATATGCAGAAAACGGCCAGAAGCGGCGCTGTGGCTCAAGTGGCAGAGTGCTAGCCTTGAGCAGGAAGAAGCCAGGGACAGTGCTCAGGCCCTGAGTCCAAGGCCCAGGACTGGCCAAAAAAAAAAAAAAAAGAAATTCATAAACTAGATATATATTCTTATATTCCTGAACCTGAAAAATGAGCTTAAATGTGTTTTTCTACTTTGTATGGTATCCAACAATCATACCTCAGACTATGACTTAAGAAATCTAATTTATGAAGGCTAATTTATGAAAGGAAAGATGCTGGAAACATATCTCTGAGGAAAGATTTACACTTACAGTCTGATGCTAAGCAGACCAGTGACACCAAGTATTTCTGATTTATACTTAAGCAACTCAATAAGGGATTAGCAAATAAATCAATTTCTCAGCTTATCAAGCCTGACTTAGAATTTGGATAGCAAAGTAAATAACCTGGAAACATAATGAAAAATACATTTTTGTAAATTATCAAGGAAGATGGCGATAAAATATGAGCTCAGCTGAGCAGGCTCATGTCTATAATCCTAACTACTCAGGGAGCTGAGATTGAGATTGGAAGATAAAGGTTCAAAGTGACCCTGATAAGAAAAGTTGAAGAGACTCTATCTGTAACTAACCATCCAAAAAGCAGGAGTGAGGGCATGGCTCAAGCATTAGAGCTCCAGATGGGTAAGCAAGATGAGCAAGTGAGATGCCCTGAATTCAATCCAGTACCAACAGTTTGTATATATAAATATATGTGTGTAGTTATGTATTCAGAGGTATGAAGTAGCATATACAAAGTTAAGAGTGAAGGCTAAACCTTCTGCCACCCTTTCTTACCATACTATGGCAAGGACGGGAAGTTACATAGAAAAATAAGAGCAACCTAAGTGAAGTGTAGTGTTGACAAACAGCATAAAACTTTGAGGCAACATGCAGCCTTTTCCTAACAATTTCATCTAATTTCTTCTTCATGGTTATAGAGCAAACCCAGGGCTCTGAATCTACTGGACAGGTGCTCTGCCTCCACACTATATCCCCAGCCCTAATTACTTCTCATTTATCACTTGTTCACTAATGAAAAACTAATGTCATGCACGTGCATGCACACACACACACACACACACACACACACACACACTACCAATAGTTCAACCATAGCAAAGAAAGCAAAGATAAATTAGCTGAATGGTTAGGAAAGTCCAATTAGAAATATAGTGTCAGAAGCATAACATTAGATGTACTATGTATGTGTTATTTCACAGATAATTGCTAGAGTATATATAAACTAGAATAGATTATTAAGTTATCACCATCCATGGCAATGCTAAGAGTAAATCATAATCAGGTTCCAAAATATGTCTATATTGAAAAGATCTTAGAAAAAGAGAAGATATTATCTAAGAATGGCTGCTCTGTCCACAAACTCCTTTGAAATGGGTTAACAGACACATTTCTGATGACAAAAGGAATCTAGATGGCTCCTTAAATAGAAAACACCATGTGGCTCCCTGCTCCCTGCCTGCAACTGATTAGTTGGTGGGAAGGAGGTACAAGGCTCTAAGGATCTAAGAGGGAACCTGGCACTGAAGATTTCCACAAACACAAAGTGATTTGGTGCAATGATGATATTCACCCTCTCTCAAGAGTTTGAACTAAAGGTACACAAACAAACATCCATTGTCCACGGAAGCAGATGGAAAAAGGTAAGTGAAGCAAATGACTCACATCCAAGGCACAACAATAAAGCTCAATTAATGTCTTCTGCCAAGAAACCAACAATTTCACTTGTCCACTAGAGATGTTTCTTCCAACCCCTTCCTCTTCCCAAACTATGCCCCAAGGTTACCTGTAAATGTAGTCCAGAGATTCTTTTCTCACTTATCTCAACAGTTACCATTACAATAAGCCTGGACTCTTTCCGGTACCTAGATTCTTTTCTTTCTACCAACCAAAGAAGCTTGACACGAGCTCCTAGAATAGGCACATGGGATTTAAGTAGACAATGACTGTCATTTGGCCAGATTCAGTTTGCATTGCCATTGACTTCTCCATTGTGGAAATACATGTGGTTTTTGTTACTCCCTGATACCTTTCAGTTCTGTCCATGAGATGGGAATATGGCCTCGTTGTAAAGTGCTCGCCTCATATACATGAAGCCCTGGGTTCGATTCCTCAGCACCACATATATAGAAAAAAAGCCAGAAGTGGCGCTGTGGCTCAAGTGGTAGAGTGCTAGCCTTGAGCAAAAAGAAGTCAGGGACAGTGCTCAGGCCCTGAGTCTATACCCCAGGACTGGCAACAAAAACAAATCAGTTCTATCCATGAAACTAAATTTCTCTGTTTAGTTCTTACTATATGTATTTCTTTTCTATTCATCATAGGATTTCTTGTTGTTATTATTCATTCTGGTTCCTAAGTTAACTAAGAGCAACTGATTTTATTTTTATTTTTCTATTGGCCTTGGGAGTGGGAATAAGTAGTGAAGAGCAGGATAGGGAGAGAGACAGGAAGTTGAAGGTATTGATGGACAACTATAAAGGATTGTGGGCCAGACTTTGCCTGACCCACTTAGGGTAGATGACAGTCGTAGCATTAACAACTATCCTGAATTCATTTGGGCTTAGCTCAATCACAACCCATCTAGGCAGGATCACTTCCCTTAATCTGAAAAAGTTCTTCTGGGTCTGAATATTCTTCAGCATAAAAATAAGCATATTTTTTCCAGGTACCCAAGACTGATAATCCTAGTTATTCAGGAGGCTGAGAACTAAGGACCACAGTTCAAAGCTAGCCCAGGCAGGAAAGTCTGTCAGACTCTTATCTCCAATAAACTAGCAAAAAGCCAGAAGTGGAGGGGTGACTTAAGTGCCAAAGCTCTGTCCTTGAGCAAAAAATGTTCCAGGGAAATGCCTAGCTTCTGAGTTCAAATCCCAGAGCTGGGATGCACAAATGTGTATGCACATGCATACATACACACACGCGCGCGCACGCACACACACACACACACACACACACACACACTCACACACACACTTCTACTGGGGAAAAAAAGACAAGGAAAATTACCAAAACAGAGAACCTAGTCTACAAATGAATAATTTGAAGATAAAGTTCATTCAATCAACAAATGTTTCTTAACATCTGTGTGTCACACACTGTGCTTGACAACACATTATGTTGTGGAAAAGGCAAAGTCCCAACCCTTTAAGGAAAATATGGTCTACTGGAAGAGAAAGCCAAGTAAATAATTGAATCATGCCAATAGTATGATGCATTTTACTACAGAATTATGGGAAATGTTCTGTGTGAGCATAGAAAAAATAAACCATTCTATGGGAGATAGAGAAGAGGTGCCTAAAATAATCACATTTGAACTAAAACATGGTATCAAAGTTCACCAGGCTGACAAATTATTCAAATAAACAGCATAAACAAAGACACAAGCACAAAGATGCAAATGCTGTTCAGAGAATGAGAAGTGACCGTGAGTGTCTAGAGCATGAGGTAGTAGAAGAAACATAGACAACAAGGCTTGCCAGCTAAATACAGGTCTGCAGGTAACTCTGAAAGAGTATTAATCCAGAATTGAGATGGCTAGATCATGTGTAAGTTATATTTTTAGTGGTTTGAGTAACCTCCTTACTGAGGTCCATAGTGAGTGGGCTAATCATCAAATTTGTGAAAACAGCCTAGGTGTCCAACAATGGATGAATGGATAAAGGAAATATGCTGTATACACAGTGGAGTTACTCAACCATAAAAAAGGATGAAATGATGTCATTTGCTGAGAAAATGGATGGAACTGACGATCATCATGTTAAGTGAGATAAACCAGTCCCACAACTATATTTGTTTTCGTTTCTTTGTGAAAGCTAAAGAAGAAAAACAAAGTCATAAAAGTAAAAGGAAGAATACTAGAGAAGTAGCAGGGGAAGGAGGAAGCAAGAAGTCAATAAGAAAGAATAATAGAAGATATGAACATGAGCAAATACATTATGTGCATATATAGAAAAACCCAATGAAACTACTTACTTTGTGCAAGTAATATATGTTAATAAAATTACTATCAAAACACATGTAAAAAGGCAGACTAGACCATCATGTCCATGAAGGGCATCAAATGCTGTGCTAATGGCATGGATCTTATGCTACAGGCAGCAGAAAATCACCCAAAATTTCTAACCAAATCAAAGTATGATCAGTCTATTCTGTCATTTTGAAAAGCATCCTTGACTAGAAAACAGAGGCTGAAAACATGAAGACCATGTGGACAGGTATGAGAAAAAGCCAGAGAGAGACAGAGACAAGGGGGAAATCTATTCTACAGAGGAGGAATAAAGTGAAGGAAAGAGAACCAGGCACCAGTGGTTCACTCCTCTAATCCTAGCTACTCAGGAGGCTGAGATCTGAGGATGTCAGTTCAAAGTCAGTCCAGGCAGCAAAGTCCGTGAGACTCATCTCCAATTAACCAGCAGAAAAATGAAAGTGGAGCTGTGGCTCAAAGTGATAGAGTGCTAGCCTTGAGCAGAAAAGCTCCGGGACAGCACCTAAGCCCCTAGTCCAAACCCTATGACCAATAAAGAAGAAGAAAGAAAGGAAGGGAAGGAGGGAGGGAGGGAGGGAGGGAGGGAGGGAGGGAGGGAGGGAGGGAGGGAGGGAGGGAAGGAAGGAGGGAAAGAGGGAGGGAAGGAAGAAGGGAAGGAGGGAGGGAAGGAGGGAGGGAGGAGAAAGGAAAAGAAGGAGTGGATGCTGTGGAGACTTCAGAAATAAAATTGGAGGACAAACTCATAAGTAGTCCTAACTAGACTGTAACCTTTATAAATCAAAAAAGAACAAGATTTTGGACTGCCAAAGAGATCAGGTGGGTCTTTCAGCAGCAGAACCTAAATCTCACAATTGTACATTTTGGTAGAATAGGACAGGTGACGTTGCCTTTGTCCCAGTTTGGAGATTGTCTACTCTTGCTTAACCCGTCAAGTTGGCAGAAAATTCCATGTAAGAAATAGCAGTGGGATCACTGTCTCCCCTGATAGCACTACTCTTTCATTGAGCCCTCCTAAACACATTGATGACTTTACAGCTTGGTTAAGCAAATGATGCTCACTCCAGCCGTTATCTCCCATCTATGATCCAATACATACCTACTAAGCACCAGGAATTGTGCTAGATCTTAGACTAGACAATATAAATTCCTTTCCTGAAATTTCAGTTCAATGAAAGAGAAAGATGTAAGATGTGTTTTCAATACAGTGTGTTAAACAAAAATATTTCTCAGTCCTAGCTACTCAGAAAGCTGAGATCTGAGAATTGAGGCTTGAAGCCAGCCCAAGTGGGAAAGTCGGTAAGATTCTTATTTCCAATTAAGCACCAAAAAAGCCAGAAGTGGAGTTGTGGCTCAAGTGGCAGAGCATTAGCCTTGGGGGGGGGGGGGGACAGTTCAAACTGTAACCCCTCTGTACATCGCTTTGACAATAAGTTAGTTAATTTTAGAAAAAGAAGTAACACACACACACACACACGCTCAAGGACAGGACCCAGACCCTGAGCTCAAGCCCCAGAAAAAAAATTTTTTCTTGTATATATAATTCTATAAATCTAGAATATGGCCAAAGACTGTATTTCTGATAAATTCCCAGGTGATACTGACATTATGGTCTAGAGACCATGCTCTAAACAACAAAGATTCACATGATTTAATCTAGACCATTCCATAAAGTCATGTAATAAAAATTAATGTGAAAATAAAATCTCCGATGTTTTCTGCATTTTACAGTTTGAGCAATAACAAGAAAAAATTAAAAAAATAAAATAACAGTCCAGAGGTGGTAATCAGGATTACAGTGCTCATCCATAATCCTAGCTGCTCAGGAGGTTGAGATTAGAGAATTGCAATTCAAAGATAGCTGGACAGACCATCTATGAGACTCTCATCTCCAATTAACCAGAAAAAAAGCTGGAAACATATGTGGCTCAAGTGATTAAAGCACCACTCTGAGTGAAAAAGCCAAGTGAGAGCAAAAGACCCTGAGTTCAAGCCCTCGTACTAGCACAAATTTTAAACTGCAAGCTTATTAGCAGAACTCTAATAAGACAGAAACAGAAATCTAAAGCAAGCTTCAAAAAAAAGTATGATGAAGATGAAAGTGTCCATCCACCCTTGGGATGACAAGCAGACATGTGGAACAAGAGCCATGCACATGGGGTCAAGACTGACTGCTCACCTTATCTCTATCTTTGACCATAGCTCAGCACAGAGTTATAAATGTTTCATGCCTGACCCAAAACTAACGTAAGCTAGTGCTTTTTAAGTAATTTGCTATTTGTGTTTATGCTTAAATAAATGATGCATAAGTATGTTTCATCCATGGGTTCATATGTTGCTTAACCAGTCTTTTTATTGTCCTTATAAAATCCCAAAGTCTTAAATTTCCTTCAGACAAGATTAAAAACTAGAAGAGAGATCCTGACGGTGCAGCAGCCCTCAGCCTCAAGCCAGGGGAGTCCTAGCCGCTTTTCAATGGAGGAGAAGCCCGGCCAGCCACAGCCTCAGCACCATCACAGCCACCGCCATCTGCACCATCACCCCCAGCAGCAGCAGCAACAGCAGCCGCACCACCACCACCATTATTATTTCTACAACCATAACCACAACCACCACCACCACCACCACCATCACCAGCAGCCTCACCAGTACCTGCAGCATGGAGCCAAGAGCAGCCCCAAGGCCCAGCCAAAGCCGCTGAAACATGAGCAGAAACACACCCTCCAGCAGCACCAGGAAACGCCGAAGAAGAAAACAGGCTATGGTAAAATAAATGGTAATGCCGGGGAAAGAGAAATATCTTTAAAGAGCCTCAGTTCTGATGATGCTACCAATCCTATTTCCAGAGTCCTCAATGGGCAACCAGCAAGTTGTAGACACTAGTCTGAAACAGACTGTGAAGGCTGGTACCTTTGGAAAAGCAGGAATTAAAACCAAGAATTTCATTCAGAAAAACAGCATGGACAAAAAGAATGGGAAATCTTATGAAACTAAATCTGGAGAGAGCCAGTCTATTGATAAGACTGATGCTATAGCAATTCCAAATGGTGTTATAACAAATAATTCAAGCTATATTACTAATGGTTATATGGGCAGAGGAGCAGATAATGATGGTAGTGGGTCCAAGAGTGGATATACCAATCCTAAAAAAAAGAAAGCTAGTCGCAATAGTGCTAAGGGTTGTGAAAACCTTAACTTAGTGCAGGACAAAATAATGCAACAAGAGACTAGTGTCACAACCTTGAAACAGGGACTTGAAACTTTCAAGCCTGATTCCAGTGAACAAAAGGGAAATCGAGTAGATGGTTCAAAGCCCATTTGGAAGTATGAAACTGGGCCTGGAGGAACGAGTTGGGGAAAACCTGCTATGGGTGATTTGCTTCGTAAAAGCTCAGATATTAAACCTGGTAGGAGCATCAAAATGTTTGTTGTTGGGCCCAAAGGAAAGCATGCTTCAGCTGCTGCCTCCAAAGAGAACTCATGGACCCTATTTAAACCACCTCCAGTTTTTCCAGTGGACAAGAGTAGTGCTAAAATAGTTCCAAAAATAAGTTATGCAAGCAAAGTTAAGGAAAACCTCAACAAAACTATTCAGAACTCTTCTGTGTCACCATCTTCATCATCATCCTCTTCATCATCTACTGGGGAAACTCAGACCCAGCCTTCAAGTCGGTTATCCCAAGTCCCTATGTCAGCGTTGAAATCTGTTACTTCTGCCAATTTTTCTAATGGGCCTGTTTTAGTGGGGACTGATAAAAATTTGTATCCAGGGGCTCAGCCACTGCTAACTACTGCTGCTAATACTCTGACACCCATCTCTTCTGGAACTGATTCAGTTCTCCAGGATATGAGTCTAACTTCAGCAGCTGTTGAGCAAATTAAGTCTAGCCTTTTTAGCTACCCTTCAAATACGCAAACTGTGCTATTGAGCACAGCACAGGTACATCTGCCTTCTCAGACAGATCAGCAAAACCTGGGGGATATCTTCCAGAATCAATGGGGTTTATCATTTATAAATGAGCCCAGTGCTGGCCCTGAGACTGTTATTGGAAAATCATCAGATCATAAAGTGATGGAGGTGACATTTCAAGGAGAATATCCTGCCACTTTGGTTTCACAGGGTGCTGAAATAATCCCCTCAGGAACTGAGCATCCTGTGTTTCCCAAGGCTTATGAGCTGGAGAAACGGACTAGTCCTCAAGTTCTGGGTAGCATTCTAAAACCTGGGACTGCTAGTGAGAGTGGAGCCTTATCCTTGGAAACCAGTCATATAGGTGACCTTCAAAAAGCAGACACCAGTAGTCAAGGTGCTTTAGTGTTTCTCTCAAAGGACTACGAGATAGAAAATCAAAATCCTCTGGCCTCTCCTACAAACACTTCGTTAGGCTCTGCCAAAGAACAGAAATACCAGAGAGGCCTAGAAAGGAATGATAGCTGGGGTTCTTTTGACCCAAGAGCTGCTATTGTATATCACACTAAAGAAATGGAATCTATTTGGAATTTGCAGAAGCAAGATCCCAAAAGGATAGTCACTTACAATGAAGCCATGGATAGTCCAGATCAATGAAGGACCAGACTGCCTATTTGTAACCTTTCTGCAGTATTAGAGCCACCGTTTATGGGGGACACAGGCTTTTATGCTCCTAGATCTTCAATGCAGCAGAGGAACCATAGAATCACAGGATAATATATACAAATATATATATATATATATATATATATACATAAATAGTTATTTTAAAAAGGCAACTGAAAGTAATTAGAGTCCTTAAGGAATCAAATTTATTTCAAGAGACTACACATGGTTATTTAATCTCTGGTACTGAATAGTCTTTTTTGTTTTGTTTTTATTCCTTTTGTTTTTGTTTTTAAGTGTGAATGCAAGTGATTAATGAACACAGACTTAACAAGCGTGGTCTAAAGTTCCTGCTGTCATCACTTTGGGCAACAAGTGACCCACTGGAAAGGCAAATCCACTTAAAATATCTGTGACTAAAGTGATACACTAATCACGGGGAACCTAGAATGATTCAACATTTTCCCCTACTCCTCCCTGATCTTTTGGTTTTACTTTAAGCCCTGCTAGAATGCTGGATAAATGCCTTGAAGTTTGCAGGGGTATATTTTTTTTAGTGAATATCATTTGCATGTCTTGCCAGAAATTAAGCAGCCTCTGTGGGGTGTTGGGGAAATATTTTCTTTCCTTTTTTTTTGGGGGGGGGGTCAGGGGAAGGCATTCAAGTTCTACAATTCTGTAATCGTTGGTGGGTACATAGTTAACTAGCTTTGGTTACATGCTGAACTTTGGTAACAGCTGAAAAATACATGAGTGTCATTTAAAGAAAAGTCACAGAACAAGCAGTTGGCTTAGATATGGAAAAAGTACTCCTGTGCCCATATTTTAATGTAATTGTATAACTGGGAGCAAAAATATATTCTGCTTCTCAACTGTAGGTGCTCCAGACTTGCTCTCTGTCACTAACAATAAATGTGCAGTTTGTTTTTCATCAAATATCTAAGAAATTTGTGTACTTTTTTTAAATTCTCCTTAATTTCTGAGCAAAATCTAAAAGGAGGGAAAAAAATGCCCAGGAAATTTTAGCCAGTAAGGAGGTAATAAACCCTGCTTATAGAACCTGTTTCATGCAAATTATACTCCTAAGCTTATTAGCTTCTAATTATATCTTAATAAATATATTTTATTATTAGAGCAAAATGGGTTTTTAAGGAAAATAATGTGAAATTCTGGAAATTTTCTTTTGGGCAGAGAAGAGCATTAGCCCTGTCTTTATCATTACATTGCCATCCTGTTGCACTGCAGCTTGTGTATAGCATGCTAAAAATAAATTGTGAGTGTGTGCGTGTGAGTGTGTGTGGGTGTGTGTGTATGCAGAAACTAAGGGTCCAATTTTAAGATTGGGTGATATTGGTGACATAACAAGTTTTCTGGCCTGACATAGCATCACATCACACACGTACATGCAGAAAAATTATTATATCCATGTAGGTCAAATACTGGTTAAAATAGCAAGGCATTTATATATAAAGAGAGTTGTAGTCCTCTAATAAAAGTAGACAGGATCCCTTGATATTTGGAGAGAAAGTAACTACTTTTTGCTTTATCATTTTGCTTAAGAAATGGCTAGTTTTCGAGTGATTGTAGTATGGATGAGTTTTCTTGTTTGTTGATTGTGACTTTTAACAAGTAGTTCATGAAAGTTGTTGGATTGAACACAGAGAAAATATCTTTTTAGTCTGGATTTCTGCCCTGTTTATATTTAAAAGAAAAAGTATAAGCATGGATTGCCAATTCCACTTGATGTAAACCAAACTTTTTATACATAATATATATATATATATATATATATATATATATATATATATATATATAACTTATTGTATCAGTCCAGTTTCAGAAACTTGTGGTAGGTCAGTTTCAGATAGTTTTCATTTCACCTGTAAACTGTATCACTTTTACTGATATTGTAATTTTTAAATGTATAATATGTTTACAGATGTGCCCTGCATTTAGTCTGCCTTGCTCCTATTTGATTTTTGTTGAGTCTCCTGCCTGCTTGCCAAAAGCTAGGATGCTTCAGGCCCATGTACAATTGAAAGCAGAGGCATCCTTGAGCTTTAAAGCATTAAACAAACTGGAAAATGCAACATACCACATATTGAAGTGGAATAAGTCTGTGTTTTGTGTTTTTTTAATAAAAATTTTCAAAAAATTTAAAAAAAAACTAGAAGAATTTACCTAACCAAGGTCTAGAGAACATTTACTTAGAGTCTCTCTGTCTCTCTCTGTCTCTGCCTCTCTGTCTCTCTCTGTATCTCTCTGTCTCTGTCTCTCTGTGTCTCTGTCTCTGTCTCTCTGTCTGTCTGTCTGTCTCTCTCTCTCTCTCTCTCTCTCTCTCTCTCTCTCTCTCTCTCTCTCTCTCTCTCTCTCTCTGGTGCTGGTTCTGGAGCTTCAACTCAAGGCCTGGGCACTGTCCCTAAGTTTCTTTTGCTCAAGATTAGCACTTTACCACTTGAGCCACAGATCCACTTTGGGTTTTTTGTTTGTTTTTTGTTTTGTAGTTTAGTGGAGATAAGAATTCCAAGATATGGAAACAAGAGGTTCTTATGTCCTGTAAGTAGTTTTTTATTTATTTATCTAGTTTTAGTTTTGGTTCTTTTTTTTTCCCTTTCATCTCTCTTAATTTTCTGTACCTTGTGTCTTGTATATAAGATTATTTGACCAGAAGAAGGGAAAGAGAATCACAGAAACAACAGGTCAAAGGAAGAACTAATACAACAATGATACTCACTTGACACTAGGTTGGATTTAAACCTGACAACAGGGGAAGGGAGGGGGTATAGAGAGAAGTAAACCAGACAAAATGATGAATGGGGTAACATTGTTTAAAAACAAATGTAATCATTAACTTACTTATATAATTGTAACCCTCCTGCTCATCACTTTTTCAATAAAGATAAAATTAATTTTAAAAATAAAGAGTCTTATGGACTTTCCTGCCCAGGCTGACTTCAAACTATGATCCTCAGATTTCAGCCTCCTGACCAACTAGGATTTACAGGCATAACCTCCTAGCACCTGGCTTTGTACTTTGTCTTTTTAAAGGAAATAAAAGTACCAAAAAATGCCAGGCACCAGTGGCTCATGCCTATAAGCCTAGCTAATCACAAGGCTCAGATATAAGAATCACAATGTGAGGTCACCCAGACAGGAAAATCCATGACATGCTTTTCTTCAATTAACCACCCAATTGGTAGAGCACCAGCCTTGGGCTAAGGGACAGCTGTTCAAACACTCTTGGAAAGCAGTATGGAGCATCCTCAAGAAAACTAAATATTGAACTTCTCTATGGCACAGCAATTCCAGTCCTGGGCATTTATCCAATATACTACAAATGAGACCACACTAAAGCTACCAGCACAACTATGTTCATTGCAGTTTTACCATAGCTAAAATATGGAACCAACCCAGATGCCCCTTAGTAGATAAATGGATCAAGAAAATGTGGTACATATATACAATGGAATTCTATGCTTCCATCAGAAAGAATGGCATTGTCCCATTCATAAGGAAATGAAAAAAATCATACTAAGTGAAGTGAGCCAGACCCAAAGAAACATAGATTCCATGGTTTCCTTGACTGGTAATAATTAGCATATGGCTAGAATGGTCCTAACAGATGATCACAGTAGCTCAATAGCTATGTACATATGATCAGGTAAGATGGTGCTAAGTGAAATGTACTCCAAGATATGGGAACAAGAGGTCCTTTATTGTTGTTATTTTTAATGTACTATGTGATTTTTTCTTCCCTATGGTTTATCCTCTGTTGTTACTGTATTTGATTTCAGCACCCTGGGTATTGTATATACATTTATCTGAATTAGGGAAGGGAAGAGGAACATCAAAATGGTGACACAAAGATAAAGGGTGAACCAATGCAATAGCAAAACTCACAATATGTTGGTAATTAACTGTACAATTGGGGGGGAAGATTGGGGAGAGGGAAGGTGGAAGAAAAATGAGGGAGAGGGTAACAAGTATGACAACAAATGTACTCACTACCTTACGTGAGTGTAACCCCTCTGTACATCACCTTGAGAATAAAATTAATTTTTTAAAAGGCCGAAAGAAATGAGAAGGAAGCAAAGAAGAGAAGAAGTTGTTCATGTTTCCTGAGTTAGCTTCTTTGTTGCCTGACTATATCAAATCCTATAAACTCAGGGTCCTAAAGGCACAATAGCAAAACAAAGAAACATAAAACAGGAAACATGGAAACAGTAATTAAATACCCTTTCCCAAATTCCTTATGTTGTCTTTAGTACAGTATAAGGAATCTAAAATAGGTGCTTAAGTTCCAGTGAGTAAACTTATATCATTATTAGAAGACAAGTACACACTTTAAGTCTACATCTGAAAAATGGCTAACTTCCAGAGCTATTAGAGCAGATTCAGCATGCATTACAGCTCTTTACCCTCAGGATACTTTTATGTTTGTGTGCCCAGTACTGGACTTCAACCCAGGGCCTGAGTGCTGTCACTTGTTTTTTCACTCAAGGTTGGTGCTCAACCACTTGAGCTCTGTCTCTACTTCCAACTTTCAGGTAATTAGAGATAAAAAGCCTCGTGGACTTTTCTGTCTAGGCTGCCTTTGAACTGCAAACAGATCTCAGCCCCATGAATAGCTAGGTTTACAAGCATGAGCCCTGGTACCTGGCCTTACAGGACAATCACCTGCCCCCCCCCCACACACACACACACTATTTTATTCTTTGGGACTTTCCTACACTTGTTCTTGATTTCATTGAGCCAAGGACAGCTTAAATGAAGGCAATAGATTAGCGAAATTTGTGCTTTTCTTTCTTTCTTTTTTTTTTTTTTTTTTGCCAGTCCTGGGGCTTGGAATCAGGGCCTGAGCACTGTCCCTGGCTTCTTTTTGCTCAAGGCTAGCACTCTGCCACTTGAGCCACAGGGCCACTTCTGGCCATTTTCTGTATATGTGGTGCTGGGGAATCGAACCCAGGGCTTCATGTATATGAGGCAGGCACTCTTGTCACTAGGCCATATCCCCAGCCCGAAATTTGTGCTTTTGAATCCTTTTAAAAACCATGTTTGCTCTTTAATTACTTATTAAGAGTCAGCTCTTCTGTTGTTCCCAACTACCTACAAGCCTTTCCTGTAGCACTCACTCTGGGCTAACTACCCATGCTCAGAAATTACTTTCTATGTTCCTCTGGAAAGGTCTTCCTCCAAGATTAGTAAATGTATTTCCATTCTTGTTCCATGTAGAATGTAACTCCAAGGTGACTTTCAACCATAGAATCTCACCCCCCAGTAAAGAGTGAGCATGTGACCAGCCAATCAGTGTCTTTCCCTGGGATTTTTCATGGTGTGTGGATATTGTAACAGGAGTCCACACTTTCTGTTGTTTAAACATGCCCTCAGTAATGAGACCAACACAAAGGCAGAAGATGAAATTAGAGTCTGAATTACAAAGAAATCTCATAAACAGTCAATGAGGAATTGTGGCTACTAATTCCTACTGCCTGGAAAATCTTAAGATTCTTGGAAATATATGTGAGAATAACCATAATTTAATAAATTACTTCTCTCAAGTAACATATTTGGAATTAAGTTGGAATTTAACACTGGTAGACTGTAACGAATACTGAACATGGAATAAGACAACCTATACCTAAATATCTATTCCAAAGTTATCATCTGAGTCAGGCGTGGCTGGCTCATGCCTGTGATCCCAGCACGGAGGCAGCAGAGGCAGGAGGACTGTAGGTATAAAACAGAGCAGGCTACATAGTGAGATTCTGTCTCAAAACAAAAAGAAAAAGGAAAGGCTGAGTGTCTGTTGGAAATTATTTAACCTCTCAGAACCCTTGCTTCTCCATTTACAAAAATAAAGGTAAAAAATATCAACCTCCCAGATTGTTGGAAGAGTTAAATTATATAATTTATTTTTTGTGTTTTGGGGAACTGTAAAGCTACAGATAAGTGAAAGAAACGGACAAAAAACAAACAGACAGAGAAAGAGAGGGATGGAAAGTAAAATTAGAAAACCTAGGAACAGGGCCAGACTGGGAAAGGGGACCCGGAGAATGGCAGACTGACTGCTGAAAACCCACACCGGGAGCACAGAGTCCAGACAGCAGGACTCCACGGACCCCAGGGAGAGCGCGGACCAAGACACACGGAAGCGACAGGAAGTTCAGGACCGCACGGCCGGGATTGGACGTGAGCAGCAGGGAAACCAAGCAGCACAGAAGGGGAGAGCCGGGGCCGCCACAATGACCTTTCGCCACACCCCAGCACTCCACCCCCGACGGAATACTGACGGCGTGGGACACACACACAATCCAGGACCAGTGAGTCCCCCCATTGCCCCCTCCCCCAACAGGAGACCAGGTATCAGAGACCCAAACCCTACAAAGAAGCTAGAGGTCCCTCCCTCCCCCTCCCCACTCTGAGGGAACAAAGAATCCCCAAATCAGGTGGCAAGATCCCATCAGGCTCTGGGAAGACACAGGATTTAGCAGGGGAAGGGCGGAGCAGCGCCAAGGCAGCAAAGGAGCCAGAATCGGCAGCACCAGCCTCGCCCCCTTCCCAACAGGGGCAGGGGGACGGCAGGCATTGCAGGCCCCACCCGAGGCACGTGGGACTCACAGACACTTGATCCCACTGGGGTCCACACATACTACCGCCCACAGCGGACTTGCAGGAAGGCACAAGCACACCCCAACAACACGGTACCCCGCACAGGAGGGCAGAGCTCTCCAGCAGCCCGTGCCCACTCAGTTTGGAGCATTTCACACAAGTGGGTGGACAGCCCCTCAACAACACTGGCCCCGGAGCCGTCCACACAGGAGGGTGAACCTCCTGAGAGGTGAGCTCCTCTGACCAAGATACAGAGTGGAAAAAAGAACCAAAGAAGAGAAAAGCCTCCAAGCCATGCTGAAGCAGCAACCAGCAAATACCCACCAGGGGCATGTTAGGGTTAGCACAACAGAGCAGCAGGACACTGTCCCAAAGAGAAAGACACAGAACCTACCGAACCACAAGTGCAGTTAGGGTGAACACCCCAGCAACAACTGAGAAGGTCACACTCACCCTTTGGGCAGCAAGGTTCAACAGCCAGACCCAAAACCAGAACCAGGACACCAGGACACAAGGCTCCCACGGACAGACCAGCGGGAACCAGCACAAAGCCAAACCAGGGAAGCCACCCACAGATCTCCAGATGCGCAAATCACAAAGTAATATAACACAGTTCATCAAAGGGCAAGCCAAATCGCCAGCTCCAAAAAGCAGCATGACTGAAGAGGAGATGGAGAATAAAAAAATCAACTGAGGCCATGTTAGCAGAAATGATGGAAAGCTTCAGAAACGAAATCAGAAAACAATTCCAAGAGTTTAGAGTGGAAGTCTTGAAGGACATCCAGGAAGCCAAGAAAGAAATGGAAGCAAAAATGGATACAATGCAAACCTCCTTTAAAGAAGATCTTAACATCCTGAGAAGTGAAATGCATGAAAAAATAGATTTAAAATACAACTCTTTAAAGGAAGAAATTTCCACGATCAGAGCTGATCTGGCAACCATAAAAAGCTCTCTGACATCCATAAACTCTGCAATTGAATCCACAGCACAAAGAATTGACCATATGGAATCCAGAATCTCTCTCTTGGATGATGATGTAGCCGATAAGAACCAGAAAATTACCAAACTCCAAGAAACAGTGAAGCTTCAGGGAAAATGAATCCAGGAGCTAGTGGACAAAAACAAGAGATATAATCTGCGCATAATTGGAATAGAAGAAGGAGCTGAATACCAGAGCAGAGAGCTTCAACATATCTTCAATAAAGTTATTGCAGAAAACTTCCCCAATCACACAAAGGACCCCATCCAGGTAACCAAAGCCTATAGGACACCTGGCAGGCCAGACACCAGAAAAACCACGCCAAGGCACATAATATTCAAGATGTCAGATCTCAAGAATAGAGAGCAAATTTTGAATGCAGCCAAAGCAAAGAAAGAAATTTACTACAATGGAAAGAGGATCTGAATAACAGCAGACCTCTGCACACAAACCTACTACACGCGAAGAGAATGGAAGAACACCATCCAAGTGCTACAGGAAAACAACTGCCAACTTAGGATAAAATATCCAGTGAATTTGGAGTTCACATTCGAGGAGAAAACCAGATCTTTCCATAGCAAAGAGGATCTAAAGGAGTGTGGGAATAAAAAACCAGCCCTACAGCGAATTCTAAAAGGGGAATCCCACCCAACCAAAATCGTGCAGGACACACAGACAAAAACAGAAAGAAACTACAATAGCCAGAGCCCAACAGAAAGAGCAGCTCACTAAAGACAAGAAAAAAAAAAAAATAAGAGGAAAAACAGCCTAACAAAAAAAATGGAAGGAGAAAAAACTCTTATCCTTGATCTCTTTGAATATAAATGGCATAAACTCTCCGATAAAGAGGAGCAGACTGGCAGAATGGATCCGCAAACAAAAAGTTGCCATCTGTTGTCTACAAGAGACCCACCTTACAGCAAGGGACAAAAACAGGCTCTGAATGAAAGGATGGAGCAAGATCTTCCAAGCAAACGCACCTACCAAAAAGGCAGGAGTAGCCATTCTGATCTCAGACAAGCTGGACTTTTCATTAAAATAAACTCAAAAAGACAAAGAAGGTCACTACATTTTAATACAAGGAAAAATCCAGAATCAAGACATCATGGTGATAAATGTATACTCACCGACCAAAAGAGGCCATACATATTTCAAGCAAATACTCACAGAACTACAGAACAAGATAAACCCAAACACAATCATAGTGGGAGACTTTAATAACCCACTCTCTCCAAGAGACAGATCCAACACCCAGAGGATTAGCAAGGGAGCTGAGGACCTAAGTAACACCATATCCCAAATGGAGCTGATTGATCTATACAGAATCTTCCACCCTACAGAGACCCAATACACCATCTTCTCATCAGCCAATGGATCATACTCCAAAATAGACCATGTCATAGCCCACACAAAGAACCTCAGCAAATACAAAAGTATTTACGTCATCCCATGTATTATATCTGACCACAGTGGATTAAAGGTAACCCTCAATAACAACGGTTACCACAGAGGCTATACACATTCTTGGAGGCTAAACCCCACACTGTTATCCAACACTTGGGCCACAGACCAAATTAAAGATGAAATCAATGAATTCATAAGCCACAATGACAATGAAAATACATCACAAAGAAACCTATGGGACACAACTAAGGCAGTACTGAGAGGCAAGATCATTGCCCTCAGCACTCACATTAAAAGAATGGAAGCAGGGCAGGTGAATAACCTCAGGATGAAACTAAAACAACTGGAGAAACAAGAAATGCTCGATTCTAAAATGACTAGGAGGAGAGAGATCACGATTAAAGAAGAGATAAATCTGATTGAAAATAGAAAGACCATTCAACAAATAAATAAGACTAAAAGCTGGTTCTTTGAGAAAATAAATAAAATTGACAGACCCCTCGCAAGACATACAAAAAAAAGAAGAGAAGAGACTCATATACGTAAAATCAGGGACTCCACCGGCAAAATTACAACAAGTACACATGATATTCAAACAATCATAAGGAACTATTTCCAGAACCTCTACTCACTAAAAAACAATAATTTTACAGAAATGGATCAATTCTTAGAGAAGTATAAACTGCCCAAACTGAACCAAGAAGAAATAAATCAACTAAATAAACCAATAACTTACAGCAAGATACAGGGGGTAATCAAGAACCTCCCAATAAAGAAAAGCCCAGGCCCAGATGGATTCACCAACGAATTCTATAAAACCATTAGTGAGGAGCTAATACCAATACTCCTCAAACTCTTCCATGAAATACAAACAGAGAGAGAAATCCCAAACTCATTCTATGAAGCTAATATCATACTCATTCCCAAACCAGGCAAAGACCCAACAAAAAAAGAGAACTACAGACCAATATCACTAATGAACACAGACACAAAGTTCCTCAATAAAATATTAGCTAACAGCATCCAGAAACTGATCAAGAAAATTATACATCATGACCAAGTAGGCTTCATCCCACAGTAACAAGGATGGTTCAACATCCGTAAATCAATCAATGTAATTCATCACATCAACAGAACTAAAATCAAGAATCACATTGTTATCTCAGTCAATGCCCAAAAAGCATTTGACAAAATACAACATCCATACTTATTAAAAGCTCTGGAGAGAAAAGGAATAGTTGGAACATTAATCAAAACAATAAAAGCCATATACAAGAGACCAACTGCTAGCATCATATTAAATGGAGAGAAACTTAAATCATACCCCCTAAAATCAGGAACAAGACAAGGATGCCCACTCTCCCCATGTCTTTTCGACATAGTGCTGGAATCCCTAGCCATAGCAATAATGCAAGAGGAGAAGATCAAAGGGATCCACATCGGGAAGGAAGAAATCAAGCTATCCCTATTTGCAGATGACATAATCTTATATCTGAAGGACCCAAAAAACTCAGTCCCCAAACTCCTATACCTAATAAACCATTTTGACAAAGTAGCAGGATACAAATTCAATCCACAAAAGTCAGCAGCTTTTCTGTACACCAGCAATGTACAAGCAGAAAAGGAAATTATGGAAACAATTCCATTTACAGTAGCCAAAAAAAAAAAAAAATGAAGTACCTAGAGATCAACCTAACCAAGGATGTGACTGACCTATTTAATGAAAACTATAAAAATCTAATAGGGGAAATCAAAGAAGACACAAGGAGATGGAAAGACCTCCCAACAAAGGAGCTAAAGACATACAATGGAATAAACATAGCCTCTTCAACTACTGGTGCTGGGAGAACTGGGCAGCCATATGCAGAAAACTCAAAGTAGACCCAAGCCTATCACCATGCACCAAGATCAACTCAAAATGGATCAAGGACCTCAACATCAGACCTGAATCCTTGAAACTACTGAAGGACAGAGTTGGAAAGATGCTAGAACTTATAGGCACAGGAAGGAACTTCCTGAATATAGTCCCAGGGCACAACAAATAGGGGAAAGACTTGACAAATGGGACTACTACAAATTAAAAAGTTTCTGCACAGCGAAGGACATAGCCACCAAAATAGAAAGACAGCCAACGATATGGGAAAGGATATTTACCAGCATAGCAAAAGACAAAGGCCTGATATCTGTCATCTACAGAGAACTCAAAAAACTAAGCCCCTCCAAGCCCAATAAACCTATTAGGAAACGGGCAAAAGAACTAAAGAGAGACTTCACAAGAGAAGATATAAAAATGGCAAAGAAACACGGAAATGCTCAACATCCCTGTTAGTAAAGGAAATGCAAATAAAAACAACCCTGAGATACCACCTCACCCCAGTTAAAATGGCCTATACTCTGAACTCAGGCAACAACAAATGCTGGAGGGGGTGCGGGGAAAGAGGAACCCTTCTCCATTGTTGGTGGGAGTGCAAATTAGTACAACCACTTTGGAGAACAGTATGGAGGTTTCTCAAAAAGCTCAATATAGACCTACCCTGTGACCCAGCCATACCACTCCTAGGCATCTATCCTAAACAGCAAAACCTAAGATATCAAAAAGACATTTGTACTTCCATGTTTATCGCGGCACAATTCACAATAGCCAAAATATGGAAACAACCCAGATGTCCCTCCACAGACGAATGGATCCAAAAAATATGGTACTTACACACAATGGAATACTACATAGCGATTAGGAATGGTGAAATATTGTTATTCGCAGGGAAATGGTCAGAACTTGAACAAATAATGTTGAGCGCAACAAGCCTAGAACACAGAAAACAAAGGGGCATGATCTCCCTGATATATGACTGTTAACAAAGGGAGACGGAGAGACAGTAGAGACCAAGTCTGTGAATACTATATATGTTCTTGATACATTGTATATTGTATATATGTCTACCTGACCTAGAGAAGGGATAGAAAAACAGGACGTAAGATATCACAAGAAATGTACACACTGCCCTACAATGTAATTGTACCCTTTTTGCACAACACCTTAAAAAATTTTTTTTGTTCAATTAATAAACAAATAAAAAAATTTACCTCTCAGTGGAATACAATAGCTCAAAAGCTATGTATGTACGTTCATATAAGACTACTGTTGACATATTGTCTAATATCAACATTACATTTAAAGCCCTAGGTGAATTTTCTTGGGCATAGGCCACGTTGCTACTGTATATGTTCTTGGTACATTGTATATTGTATATATGTCTACCTGACCCTGGGAAGGGAAAGAAAAACAGGGTGTAAGATATCACAAGAAATGTACACACTGCCCTACTATGTAACTGTACCCTTTTTGCACAACACCTTGTCAAAAAATGTGTGTTTAATTAATAAATAAATTACAAAAAAAAATTCAAGACCAGTCTAGGCAGAAAAGTTCATGAGGCCTATCTCCAAAATAAGCAGCAAGGGGCTGGGAATGTGGCTTAGTGGTAGAGTGCTTGCCTAGCATGCATGAAGCCCTGGCTTCTATTCCTGAGCGCCACATAAACAGAAAAAGCCAGAAATGGCACTGTGGCTCAAGAGGCAGAGTGCTAGCCTTGAGCAAAAAGAAGCCAGGGACAGTGCCTAGGCCCTGAGTTCAAGCCCCAGGATTGGCAAATAAACAAATAAATAAAAACAAAATAAGCAGCAAAAAAAAAAAAAAAAAAGAAAACCTCTAAAACTGCCTGAGATCATACAGTACTGTTTTGATACTAAGGTGTCACATGACAGCTGCTCACATCTATAATCTTCACTACTCAGGAGGCTAAGATCAAAGGGTCACAGTTTGAAACTAGCCTGGGCGGGAAAGTTCATGAGCTCTTCTCTCCAATTGACCACCAAAAAGCCAAAACTTGAGCTGCAGTTCAAGTAGTAGAGTGCCAACCCGGAGCAAAAAAGCTAAAGGCACAAAAATATGACAAAACAACAATGGTAATAATATAATGAATGAAACTGGATACACAGTATCCATTGACAAAGGTTAGGTAATTCTAAATCACATCCTGATTTTATAGAGCCCCACCCTCACTAGATGTGATATAATAGGATTTCCTGTGGTATTCCTTAAAGAATAAAGAATTGCTGTCATGTTATACTAGGACTAGAAAAGATACTGGAGAGCGTTTTCCCATCTTCCACATTGAAATAAGGAAACAATAACACAAAAAAAGCTTTACAAATAGTTCAAATATAAGAAGTCATACTATTTATTTTTTAAATTAGCACTTTATGTTTTTCCTGTTACAAAAGTCAACATTACCATTTTGATATAAATAACACCATCTCTTATTTAAAAATACATAATTAAGGCATGTCTGTATTTATTGAGACCCAAAATTTGTCTCTAAGCAGCAATGTACACACAATGATTTAAACACATTTACATTGTGAAATTATGTTAGTGCAGATGCTGCAGCTGAAATTGTCCTGCAATTAAAACACCAATTATTTTTGTCTTGTTAAAATCTGTCCTTATGACAATTGCCTGTCGCCCTCTACTGGCCATGATTTTATCATGCAATGTGCATTCAAAATTATTTCTGCCCAGCCTTCTAATCTACTTTATAATATACCTAAACACAAGAAGATAAATTAAGTAAATTTTAAAAAAATAAAGCTATAAGCAGAGCATCACAAGGCCCAATAGCTATACCCTTATGAACACATAAGATGATGCTAAGTGAAATGAACTCCATGTTATGGAGACAATTGTTATATCACAGTTGTAACTACTTTCAACGTCCCATGTGTATCTGTAGCTTCTATTTTTGATGATGTTCTTGTATCACCTTCCTGTGGTTGTACCTACACTATCTCTGTAATCTTATCTGAGTGTAATGGAAACCGTGTATACTGGTATTGGAACTAGGAAATTGAAAGGGAATACCAAAATTGAGAGACACGGGGTAAAAAAAGACAAACAACTACAAAAGCAATACTTGCAAAACTGTTTGGTGTAAGTGAACTGAACACCTCAGGGGGGGAAAGGGTAAGGGAAAGGGGGGAGGGGGGTATGAGGGACAAGGTAACAAACAGTACAAGAAATGTATCCAATGCCTAACATATGAAACTGTAACCTCTCTGTAAATCAGTTTGATAATAAAAATTGGGGGGAAAAATAAAGCTATATGCACCATACAAGAAAGAATGGATCAAAACTTTTAGGAAGAAAATAAATTCAAAACTGGGTTTTGAATTACTGGGTATATTTTCTAATGTTAAACAGTCATGACAGTGACAAGTTTCACCTATATTTAAGTAAATATGCTTTCAAGATTTTCCTAATTTAAAATTTTCCAACTGCACATAATTTTTCAAGGATGTTATACTGAGAAGGGCAGGAAAGAGAGAAATCTGAGTAAATAAAATCCGAGTAACCACTTAATGGAACCACATAGTCCTGACGCCAAACAATTTTATACATATGCATGTATGTGCAGCAAGCACACATGCCTATAGCTTAAAACCACACATTTGACCCAAGGACAAACCATAACCCCTAAAATAAACCAAATTATGGCTAAGCTAAGACTATAATCAATTAAATCTCCCAACAAAAGCATAGATAGCATCTCTGACTTTCCCTGGGTCAACTTTGCCACAGTTACACCGAGAGCATTATTTTCTCTATATCATTTTTCTTCTTGTTCTTGTGTGCCCTGGATCCTAGTTTTGGATTTCTCTTTTAATTTCTACTTCCCCACTTATTCTACTTATCTCTTATATGTCAGTCCAATGTATTAGCTTGCTAGGGCTGCCATAATAAAATACCACAGACTGGTTGTCTTAAGTAATAGAAATTTAGTCCTTTAATTCTGGAGGCTAAAGTCCAACACCAAGGTTTTCTTTTTCCTGAGGTCTTCTCTTCACTTGCAGATAGCAACTCCTGACTGTTTCCTCTCATGGGCTTTCTTGCATTCCTAATGTCCAAAGTTCCTCTCCTGATAAGGACATCATTTAGGTTAAGTGGGAATGAAGACCCACCCTACTAGTTTCATTTTATTATTTTAAATGAGATTGTAGTGCTGGAGGTCATGGATTCAAAACAAAATTTTTGAGTGGTGTGGAGGAATTATATACCACTAACAGATAGCTAATACAGAGGTTTTAAAGCATTTGTTCTCATCTGAAAACAAGATCGCAGGCTCTCCCCTAGGAGGGAACCACTTCTGTTTTCCCACAGATGCTAAGGTGCTGATTGCTGTTTGATTCTACCTAAGCTTTCTCTTTCCATGAGCTCAGGATCTTTTTTGGCCTTTGAAACTTCCCCATAGTTTAGCCATTATATTCATTCTTTTTTTTTCAATCATAGGCTTGAACTCAAGGTCTGGGAGCCATCTCTGAGCTTCTTCAGCTTGAGGCTACTGATCTACCACCTGAGCCAAAGTCTTGCTTCCAGATTTATTTTTAAGTGATTAGTTAGAGATAAGAGTCTCATGAAGTTTCATTTCCACGCTGGCTTTGAACTGAAGTCTTCAGATCTCAGCTTCCTGGGTAGCTAGAATTACAGGCATGATACCTGGTGCCTGGCTCATTATATTTGTTCTTCTGCTCTAGTGGGTAAGGCTCAAGTTGAATCACAGGTTCATCTACCTCTTTACTTGTACCATGTTTGCAAAATGCTACTTCTACTATTACTACACCAAGAATAATAATTACTATTATCATTATTATTATAATTAACACATTTATTGAGTTTTAACCATGTCCTGGGCATAGTGGCACACATTTCTATGCATAATTTTTGCTATAACCCTGTAACTTTGGTTTATGATAGATGTTCAATACCTGTGTGAAAAAAAATTAGGGAATGAATGTTATTATTGACTTCATTAAACATGTGAGAAGATGTAGACTTGCAATACTGAAGTGACATTTTCATGGTCAGATAGCCAGTGAGTAGTAAAGTGGGACTAAAAGTTTCCTAACACCAAAGGCCATGCTTTGAAGCCATCTCCATGCACTGCCCTGCTCCAGGCAAACCCCTAACATATCTTCTGCCAGTCTCTCTCAGGAATTAACTGTAAACTCTAGCTCATGCTTCCAAGAGATGTTCTGTAACATTTAAAATCAAAATTCCACTAATAAATATATGCTTACATAAACATAGTTTTAAAAAAAAAGTCAGAGCTTGGTGCCAGTGGCTCATGCCTGTAATCCCAGCTACTCAGGAAGCTGACATCTGAGAACCGCGGTTCAAAGCCAGCCCAGTCAGGAAAGTCCATGAGACTCTTATCTTCAATTATCCACCAGAAAACCAGAAGTGTCACTATGGCTGTAGTGGTAGAGCACTAGCCATGAGCTGAAAAGCTCAGGGATAGTGACAAGGCCCAGAGATCAAGCCCCAGGACCAACAACAACAAAAAGTCATTCATGTGATGTCTGTAATCCCAGCATTCAGAAACTGAAAAAGATCGCAAGTTGAGGATAGCCTGGACTAGATAGACCCTCTCATTAAGAAGTGAAATGAATCCAGATTCCAGGGGCTCATGTCTGTAATTCTGGCTACTCAGGAGACTAAGATCTGAGGATCACAATTTGAAGACAGCCTGGCAGTAAAGTCCATGAGACTCTTATCTCCACTAAACTACCAATAAAAGCTGAAAGTAATATCCTTGAGCAAAAAATCTCAGAGACAGCACTCCGCCCCTGAGTTTAAGCTCCAAGACCAGTAAACACACACAGCATAAAAGGAAGTACTTTATTGTTTGTGACATTTTATTTTATGTTTTGTGCCAGTCCTGAGGCTTAACACTTGAACTCAAGAATCTGGGCACTATCCCTGAACTTCTTTTGCTCAAGGCTCTACCACTTGAACCACAGCTCTACTTTTGGCTTTTATGGATAGTTTAGTGGAGGTAAGAGTCTCACAGACTTTCCTACCTAGACTGACTTAGAACCATGATCCTCACATCTCAACCTCTTGAGTAGCTAGAATTATAGCATGAGCTACCGGTGCCCAGCGAGACTGGAGCTCTTTTTAGGGTAGGGTCTATTCTTGCTGGGACAGGGGACCTCTGGGGCCTGCTGGGACCATGATCTGAAAACCGGGAGTGCAAGGTCCAGCTCCCCTCCACTGCCCAGCCCCAGACAGCATGGCATGGGCAGGTACCTCTGCAAGGTGCCTCCACAGAGCACCCAAGAGCCTGGTGATAAACTTATTCCAGGAGTGAGGACCAATGAAAGAAAACATGAGATAAAGAAGATTTTTTTTATTATTATTGTCAAGGTGAAATACAGAGGGGTTACAATTACATACATTAGGTAGTGAGTATATTTCTTGTCAACCTTGTTACCTCCTGCCTCGTTTTTCTCCCAACTTCCCCCCTCCCCAATTCTCCCCCCAGTTGTACAGTTAGTTTACAACATGCTGTCTTGTAAGTATTGCTGTTGCATTGGTTCACTTTTTACCCATTGTCTCACCTTTTTGATGCTCCTCTTCCCTTCCCTAATTCCGACAGATATATATAAAATACCCAAGGTACCAGAATCAAATACAGTGACAACACGACCTAAATCATAGGGAAGATGAACAGAAGAAAAAGGAAATAATTTCACATAGTATGTTGAAAATAACAACTTCAATGATAAACCACTTGTTTCCATAGTCTGACGTGTCTTATTAAATTTGCGCAGAAATTAAGAGTCTGGGCCTTCTACCTGTACTTCTCTCCAGCACTAGGAATTATTGTGTCATGATGGACATATTAACCGTTTTTAGGAATCTGATCAATATAGCTGAGGGTCCCATCTCAGGATAAGATGGAAAATGATGTGATAGCTGCCTGCCCAAACTCCTTATAGCTCACCACAAAACCATACCTTGCTTTATTTGGACTAAACTCTGCAAATTTATTGTTGACATTGGATATCAAGATTGGCCCATAGTCTACCATAATTTCTTTCTATTTTTTTTTGTTAAATTTTTATTGTCAAACTGAGGTACAGAGAGGTTACACTTTCATCCGTTAGGCATTGGTTACATTTCTTGTACTGTTTGTTACCTCCTCCCTCATTCCCCCCTCCCCCCTCCCCCTTTCCCTTTCCCCCCCATGAGTTGTTCAGTTCATTTATACCAAACAGTTTTGCAAGTATTGCTCTTGTAGTCATTTGTCTTTTTTTACCCTGTGTCTCTCGATTTTGGTATTCCCTTTCTATTTCCTAGTTCTAATACCAGTATACACGGTTTCCAATGTACTCAGATAAGATACACAGATAGTGCAGGTACAACCATAGGAAGGGGATACAAGAGGATCATCAATAATAGAAGCTACAGTTTCACATCGCATGTTGATAGTAATTACAACAGTGATATAACAGTCGTTTCCATAACATGGAGTTCATTTCACTTAGCATCATCTTATGTGTTCATAAGGGCTATTGGGCTCTTGTGATCCTCTGCTATGACTAGCCTAAACCTGTGCTAATTATTCCCTAGAAGGGAGACCATAGAGTCCATGTTTCTTTGGGTCTGGCTCACTTCATTTAGTATAATTTTTTCCAAGTCCTTCCATTTCCTTACGAATGGGGCAATGTCATTCTTTCTGATAGAGGCATAAAATTCCATTGTGTATATGTACCACATTTTCCTTATCCATTCATCTACTGAGGGGCATCTGGGTTGGTTCCAAATTCTAGCTATGACAAATTGTGCTGCGATGAACATTGTTGTGCTGATCTACCATGATTTCTTTTCCCTAATACTTAACAGTTGATCCATACCCCTGTGATGAGCCCCTTTGGGTCGCTCATGCTGAAGACTACCTCACGAAAACTAGCTTGTCCCATGTGCTTAGTGTGGCTTGAAGAAAGAGCTGCAGAAACTGCCCGCTCAAGCTCAAGCTTCTGACAGGTGACTTTCTAAGTAACCTGTTGCAGAGTCCTAGCTCAGCCAGATTTTAGAATCAGCTTATTTCCATCCTCAACACAAGAGCAAGTGTACCTGTTCTCTGGCCTTCAAGTGTCTGGCCCATCTGTTCAGTTGGATTAATCTATCTGCCAGCAACATCCCGTCCCTCCTCACCACTATCTTCCAGTATGCATAATTTGGCTGTGACATCCAGGCCACAGAGATGGCATCAGTGCATCAGTGACAGAACTGTGTCTTGTGACAGGAGTATGACCAGCTTGGAGCACTGGCCATGTCCTGCATCAAGGAACTCATGTCCAAGAACTGCATGCCTATGAAATTGGAGGAGTATTTGCTTCACATGTTCCAGCAAACCTACCTCTTGCAAAAGATCACCAGAGATAACAATTCTCACACAGTGAAAAGCAGGCTAGAGGAGCACCATGGAAGGCATATTGAGAAATTTGCTCACTTTTCATGGCTTTTCTAGTTGTACAAAGGAGTTGCCATTTCGCAAAGCCATTTATGAATACAATGCATCTTGATCAGTGTTGCCTCTTCCAACATTCTCATCCATCCCTCTCACACTGCTCTTTGAGTGTATATTTCATCAGATAAACAGAGGTTCCAAGAGAAATTTGCTTGTTTACAACTGAATGACCAGGATTTAAAGTGAGAGTCTGTTCTTGACCACTATTAGCCTACACACAAAGGTTATGTCTCGTTTGGATATCTGGACACTCTTTTTAGGCTGACAAGTAAATTTAAAAGTCATCTTGGAGACAAGCAAGCAGTTCTCATCAAGCCAATGTGCTCAGCTATACCTTGCTCTGAGGGGAAGAATGTGACCTTAAGTGACCAAGACTAGTATCTGAAGGACTTTGAAGGACAAAGTGGACTTGATGAAAAGACTCCCAAGGTCTAGACCCTCCAACTGCCCAAAAGCAGACAGCCCTTCAGTTTCTCTAGACTCTTCTGCCAGCCATAGATAGCCTCATAACTTATTAGCCTTGGAAGTCATTTATTTTGTCTATGTGGCTATTCTGACACATAAAAGACAAACAGAAAACTACCAGGGAGTACATTTCTCAGCCCCATATGTGGCACCATCTTCCCTTCATCCCCATTCATAGCATCATAAAGGTACTGCATAGCTAGAGAGTCACAGCCTGGTGTGCACATTGTAGATTCAGGTTGTTCAAAAAATTCAATTGTTTCAGATCCAAGAGCAAGAGCCATGATGCACAGCTCAATTCTAGGATCTGGAAGCTGCTGAATGTGAACTACTTTTTGTAGTTAGGGAATTTTTAGTAAGATATTGATTGGAGGTCAACTTAAAGAATAGAACTTCAGAAGGTCAAGGCCCAGAGCCTGCCAATGGGCAATGGAGCCCAAAGGGCAAAGAGCAGGCCAAACCACCACCAGCCAATCATCTGCAGGGGCAACTTCTATTGGCATTCAGTAAGTGAATAGGCACAAGGCCTCTTTGGTCTTGGCAAGAGCTTGAGTGCTGTAGGCCCCAAATGAAGGGAAGAATCCCAAGATCATCATCTCCTGGGGCAGCCATTCCTGTCACGAAGGAGGATTATCAGCATAGACTCTTCTGGCTTTCCAACACAGGAAAATATCCAACCACCGTGTGTCCCCATATAAGGGAGGACAGAGACCCCAGGAAAACACCTACTAAGGCTCCCATTTTTGTCATGGAGGATCATAATCTGTGCACATCCTTCTAGCTTACCAACACTGGCAAATATCCAATCATCATGAGTCTCGATATAGTGGAGGATGGAGCAACCAGGAAAATATCTACTGGGGCTCCTGTTTTCACCACAGATGATGGAAATCCATGCACTGCTTTCTGGGTTTCTGACCACAAATGTCAGAACTTACTGTTCCCCTCTGGAGGGAAGGTCACACCCAACAGACTTCCCCTCTTTGAGAAACCTAGTCTGCACAAACCCTCCATTATGATCAATTACAATGATTGTCCAACCACCATGGTCCCCCACGTCATCACCTAGGGCTCATATCTCTGCCATGAAGGATAATCTATGCATACTTTCCTTTATAATCACTGACAGCAATTCTTCAACCACTGCATGCCCTCAAATCTTTGACAATGTAGTCCCCAAATAGTTTCTGGGGCTCTTATCTCTTCCTTGAAAGAGAGAAATGTGCACAGAGCCCTCTCAATGACCAACCTCTGCTTTCTGGACATAAAACAGGAAATCCTGCAGGACCAAGCACTCCAGAGTGCTGAGCATAAATCAACAACAGAGGATATTAAACCCTGCAGAACCTCCTCAACCAACAAGAAATATCACGCTGTTGTGAGCCCCAAAAGAGACTCCCGAATGGCTGGGCTCTCGGCTTTAGAGGTTAATCTCTTAGTTTAGGGCCCACCTGTTGGATCCCAGTCTGCCAGGGCAAAATCTGATGAAATTAAATTACACAGACCTGTCTCCACTATCAAGAGAATCCTAAACACCTGCAGTGGCCAATTCATTGAAGCAGAGCCATTGATAACCTGGCTGCCAGGAAGTGTTCAACAGCCAAAGAGACTAAACCAGGCAAGGGCAAGGTGTCCTCAAAGGTTAGTCACCCATGACTCTGCAATTTCACTTGAGCCCCTCAAAAGCTACTGAGCCTCCTGCTGTCAGGTATATGTTGACAGCAGAGGACATCACACTGCTGCAGGCCACCTCAAACTCCAAGAAGGGGCATAAAGCAAAGAGTCACCCATTCATGGATAACTATGCTAAATTCAAAACTAAGTTTAAGTCCACAGCCAAGAAGAAAAACATTGCAGGGCATCCTTGATACCTATCACCTTGAATACACAAATACTGGAGGGACGAGATTTTAAACTTTTAAATGCCCCATTGACCAAAACAACTGTGAGCTCTCAGAGTTCAGCGGAAAAGTGTTGGAAAAAACCACCACAAGAAAGACAAACCAATGCAATAGCAATACTTACAAAACTATATGGTGTAAACCAACTGTACAACTCATGTTGGAGAGGGAAGTGGGGAAGGGGGAGGCAGGGAAAAATGAGGAAGGAGGTAAGAAGTTCAATAAGAAATATACTCACTGCTTTATGTATGAAATTGTAACCCCTGTGTACATCACTTTAACTATAAATAAATGGAAAAAAAAACACCACAAAGGTAGTTCATCAGCAGATGATGTTAAATTAGGCAGGACCTTCTCAAAGATCACTAAGAGGACAAGACTTGACCTGAACCCCAAAAGAATAAAGGACCCATCCATTGAACACCTGGCCAGTATGGATACAGCCAAGGAGCTTAAATGGTACAAGGCTGCTCTCCCAGCAATATTGTCCACAGCACCTTAAACTTCCAAAAGCAAAGAAGGAACCACGAGGCCCCAGACTTCCAGCTACTATGTAGGATTTACAGCAGATAATTTAAACCAAGATAGGGACACCTTGCTCAGCAAGAACGTGCAAGAAACTAGGAGCCCCCAATTAGCTGTTGAAATCCTGGCTGCTGAAACAAATTCAACAGCAGAGGACATTGCACTAGTTGAGGCCACTGACATCACCAAGATCACAGATCAAACCGTTAGCTCCCCAGAAGTAGCAAGCCAAGCCACTGGACTCCTACTGCTAGAGCTAATTCCTCCAAACGCTTTCCAAGGCCTTCAATAGTCATGTATATCTCACCATAAATCTCCCCAGGAGCAAAGGGCCAAGCCACTGGACTTTTGGCTGCCAAGGGGAATTTGAAAACCAAAGAAACCTAACCAAGAATGAATCAACAACAAAAATAGTGCACCAAATGCAGCTCCTTGGACCAATTAGATTTCTGCCTGCCAGGGCAGAATTTAAATGGCAGAGAGGCTACCACCGGGAATAGGATCATGCATAATCTTGGAATTATAGTTGCCTATCCCAGTCGTGTTCATCCCCAAGTGGAAAAACTACAAGAACGTACTAAACCTAGACTCCATCTTGCTCAGTTTTCCTCAGCCTGTCATGAATGCTGAATGTACACTTGTAGGTGTCCCCTGTTCTGCAAATATGACCGTATGTGTCAGCTATGCTCCTGCATAGGAAAGTAGAATCAGATGTGTGTTTTCTTGAAACTGTAAATGGTGGAGAACTTCAAATATAAATTTCCATTTTATTTTTTATGCTCGTTTTATTATTGAAGTGTTTTACTTTTGGGTATTGCAATTTTTTAAATAACAAAAACATTTGAGGTTTCTTTTTTTTCAGTTTTTCCTTTAATAACAAGAGGCTGATCTAACCTAGCAGATCTCTTTTAGATTCCAACTTCATTAAATTTCTTTTTTTTATTTTTTTTAATTTTCAAATTAACAGAGAGGTTACAGTTTCATACGTTAAGCATTGGATACATTTCTTTTACTGTTTGTTACCTCCTCCCTCATCCATTAAATTTCTTAAGCAAAGGCTTACAAAAACAACTATGATCTTTTCATCAAAAGTATTTTCAAGGGCTGGGCATATAGCCTAGTGGCAAGAGCACTTGACTCGTTTACATGAAGCCCTGGGTTCAATTCCTCAGCACCACATATAGAGAAAACGGCCAGAAGTGGCGCTGTGGCTCAAGTGGCAGAGTGCTAACCTTGAGCAAAAAGAAACCAGGGACAGTGCTCAGGCCCTGAGTCCAAGGCCCAGGAGTGGCCAAAAAAAAAAAAAAGTATTTTCAATGTTGATGAATAAATATTTGATATTCTAAATGACATTTTATGTAATAAAAACAAAATGTAGAGTAGGAAATACTCAATTTAAACGTATTAAGGGTTAAGATATATATGCACTTTTTTTTTTTTTTTTTTTTTTTTTTTTTTTTTTTTTTTTTCCAGTCCTGGACTTGGACTCAGGGCCTCAGCACTGTCCCTGGCTTCTTTTTGCTCAAGGTTAGCACTCTGCCACTTGAGTCACAGCGCCACTTCTGGCCATTTTCTGTATATGTGGTACTGGGGAATAGAACCCAGGGCTTCATGTATAAGAGGCAAGCACTCTTGCCACTAGGCCATATTTCCAGCCCCTTGTACTTGCTAATAATTGCAAAATCATGTAGAGCAGTCATCACAGAAGTTAAATAATAACAATTTGATAAGAAGATTATGTTTATAGGTTATATTTTCTGAAGAGACATGACAAATTAATTTATAACATATAATAAAACAGAACTATAAAATTCCCCAAAACAAAAGAAATTGCTCTTACATCCACAGCTCTCTTAATAAAAGCTATCTGTGTGCCACTGTCCAGATCTTCATTTATAATAAGCCTTCTAGCCCACTGACCTGCCCTGACAACACCACTACCATGAATTAAAACCATCAGTTTCTGTGGATTTATCAAAGCATCCTCACTCATAAAGATAAAACTCTTTGGTTCACTTTCTGTGGCATCTACCAGAATTGAGATTTTTTTTCAAATTACAGTCCTTGTCCAGGAGATCATATACATATTTTGTGATGATCTCTCCCAGAGCCTCGTATCTTTTCTGATTCCATCTATGCAAGTCTTCCGGGTAGTTAAAAAACAAATGGCTCTCCAGTTTTTATGTGTCTTAACTGTCCCCTTTCATTACATACATACTCAAATCCTTCCAGGGTATCAGGAAAATCAAGAGGTGGTTCATCTTTTTTCATTAATTCATCCAAATCTATCCTAGATAACAAATCTGAGCTCTGCCTCCAGCTGCAGGGCTGATGGGGGAGGCACAGGGAGGCCTGGCCGTCCAGCTCACCAGTGCAACTCGCGGTGGCGAGAACTTCCCTCACAGTAGCGACCAAGTTCGAGTTGCACTTGTAGGGTCTGAAAGAGGCTGACCCGTTTTATTTATATGTAAAATATGTTTATCTAAGATGAGGCTAGAAACAGAATTTTTCAATGTGAGTTCAAGTCCAGCATTAAACTTTTGAATGAAATATATAATTTGTTTATAAATTTCAGGATATATTTATATAATATGTAGTATAATGTGTACACAAATTTTTGAAAAATTGTAAACAGTAGAAAACTTCAAAACTAATTTTCCAGAAATCTTGCTTTATTTGCATGTGAAATGAGTTTATATAAAATTGAATGAAAGATACCATTCTCCTCCAATGTGGTTTATTTTCAGCATTAGCATCTTTCCTATGTACTTCGTTATGCTTTCAAGAATTTGTAAGGACTGCAAAATTTTCAAAGTAATTTTTCTCTTATGACTGCAGAAAAAAATAGACTAACACCAAATTCTCCTTCAATGCAATTTTAAATAGCAGCATTTACATTCTTTGGAAATGTGTGCTCTGTGTGTGTGTATGTGTGTGTGTATGTGTGTGTGTGTGTGCATCCTAAAAAAAAAAACTTATAATTTCTCTCAGATTGTTTTTTCTAGGTACCATGTTTCTGTCAATATCTTCTTCAGTTGCTGACCCCACAGATAGATTCATTTCTGTAACCTTTACAACTCATACAGCATAGAAATTCCCAAGTTTAAGTATACAATTAATTCACCCTCCCCCCAGTAATAATGAGCACATTCTGTGCCCAGATCTTGCTCTTTTTTCAACAAAAGAACTGGGACACAATGAGGAATATCTGATTGTTAGGCTGTAGCAGGGAATGTGCAAAATTGGGAGGGCAATGAATATGATCAATCTACATGCATGTAATTAGAATAATGAAACAGTAAAACTTTAAAAATAGAGAGGGTGAAGAGAGGAATGAGAAAGAGTAATAGAAATGGTACATATAATCAAAGTACATTACATCCATGGAAGAAATATTATAAAGAAATCCCTCTGTACAGTTAATACGTACACACATGCCAGTGTGTGTGTGTGTGTGTGTGTGTGTGTGTGTGTGTGTGTGTGTACTGGAGACTTGAACTTAGGGTCTCACACTTTCACTTGTTTTTTTCCCCCTCAAGGCTGGCACTCTACTATACCTCTACTTCTGGCTTTTTGGTAGTAAATAGAAGATAAGAGTCATATGAACTTTCCTTCCTGGGAGGGCTTTGAACTGTGATCCTCAGGTCTCAGCCTCCTGTGTGAACTACCAGTGACCAGCATGACAATGTTCTTAACCAGAACGTTTCTCTTACCCAAAAGTAATAGAAAATAAATCATTATTTTGTTTTTCAGCTGTAACTCACATTTAGCTAGTTTTGTCTATAAAGAAAGACCAAAACCAGTTGATTTGCACAGTTCATAAACCCATGCAATGTCTTTGTTTTTGTTTTTTCCAGTCCTAGACCTTGAACTCAGGGCACTGTCCCTGGCTTCTTTTTGCTCAAGCCTAGCCCTCTGCCACTTGAGCCACAGTGCCACTTCTGGCCATTTTCCATATATGTGGTGCTGAGGAATTGAACCCACGCTTCAGGTATATGAGGCAAGAACTCTTGCCACTAGGCCATATTCCCAGGTCCCCATCTTAAAGAACAAAACATCAAGGACATAGCAGGTTCCAGCTGCAATGGGTGGAGAAGGTCTCTCTCTCTCTCTCTCTCTCTCTCTCTCTCTCTCTGTCTGTCTGTCTGTCTGTCTGTCTGTCTCTCTCTCTGTCTCTCTCTCTCGCCCTCCACAGAGACCCCAAGAAATGGTGGTGTACACAAGAAGATTGGGTTGCACGTCTATCATTCCAATTTATTTTTCTTTGGTCAGTTGTGGGTCTTGAACTCAGGGTCTGGGCACTTTCCCAGAGCTCCTTGACTCAAAGCTAGCACTCTACCACCTTGAGCCACAGCTCCACTTCCAGTTTTTAAGTGGTTAATTGAAGATAAGAGTCTCACAGGGGCTTTTCTGTGGAAATTGACTTTGAACTGTGATCCTCAGATCTCAGCTTCCTGAGTAGCTAGGATTACAGACATCATCCACCAGTGGCTGGCATATTCCAATTTTTAAATTACTAAAAAAAAATAAATTACTAAAATGTCTATGTGCATCCTTGGTTCAATTAATACACATTTTTTTTAAAAATTAGTAACAGGGAAGTAAAACAGGCTGTGAAATGGAAATGGGGGTGTACCAGCAGGAGGAGGGATGAAGAGAGCCCTGAAGGAGGACAAATATAGTCCAAGTAGTTTATTCACGCATATGACAACAGCACAATGAAACCTGTTGAAATTATGTTAAGAATAGGGAGAGTGATAGAGAGGATGAGTTTAATCTACATGCATAGTATGCATGTAAGGAAATGTCACAGTGAGCCCTGTTTGTGCAACTAATGTATGCTAATAAAAATGTTTAATAACTATTTCAGGGAGTAGGTACTAGGAGCCATGACACAGCAATAAAAAATTTTAAATTGCATAAAAGAACCAAAGTTACAAAAAAAACAAGAAAGAAGAAAAGCAAAACGACACATTCTTGCCCTGTGTGTGCACGTGTGCGCGCACGCGCGTGCTGCTCCTGGAGCTAAAACTCAGGGCCTGGGCACTGTTTCTGAGCTGTTTTGCTCAAAGCTAATGCTCTACTACTTGAGCCATAATTTCAGTTCTGCCTTTTGGTGATTAATTGAAGATAAAAGTCTCACAGACTTTCCTATCTGGATTGGCATTGAACCTCAGTTCTCAGATCTCAGCCTCTTGACTAGGTAGAATTACAGGCATGAGTACCAATGCCTGGCCACATTCTTGCTTTTGAAGCACTAGGTCCTTGAGCTTCCTAAAGAAAAATGAATCCATGATTTTTTTTTAAATGGAGAGCAAGTTTTATTCTGAATCTGCAATTTTCTTCTACTTCCAAACCCATGTTTTGGTTGGTTGGTTTGGGGAATGGTTTGTCTTTTAATTTTTGGCTCCCTTTTACCACTGGGAGGCGTTCTAAGTCCACAGAACTTCTCAGCAGTGCATCAGGCTAAAATAGAAAACAGCCCAGGAGGCTTTCAAATATACACACACTTTTCAAATATTTTTGTTCTCTCTTACTAAGGCACAAAGAAGCACAAACACTAAAGGAAAGGCAGTGGCCATCTTTAGACAGAAAGAAAACAGCACCACAACTGAACAGCGCAAGAAAAAGGGAAAAAAATAAAAATTAAAAATGGCAGCCAGCTGGGAAAGAGGTTACTGAAGTGGTTTCCAGCAATCACGTGCAATCTCCTTTGCTTGGGCTGTGAGGCTTGGATTCATGTTTTTAATCAGCTTTTTTTTTTCAGTTATATAGAAGCAACTGCAGCTTTTACCACCTCTCAGCTAATTTTGCATGTGTGTACCACACCATATGCCTGAGTGCATATGAATGATGAGAACACATTAAACACATTGGTGTAAGAAGGCTCAGAGGCTGCCCTTGGGGCCCAGATGGTCCATCTGGCCCCAGTAACTATCACCTTGGGAAAAGCCAATACAAAATGCCACTCAGAAAAGCAATTATTACTCTGTCTTAGATAAAGCAACCTGTACTTTCTCCCTTTGTCCAAATCCTGAAAGAAAAGGGTACAAATCAGAAGAGAAAATGTATAATGAGCTTTTTTTATTACCTATAGAGCAAGTGTTGAAAGCCTCTTTGACAAAGAGAAGATCAGAATCCACAGGCTCCTGCTCCATTAACATTTTCTTTTGTAGTTATTCTACCATTTCCCCTCATTTTAAGGATCTTATTCTTATGCCCATTTATCAACTGCCTGTTTAACACAATATAGGTGAGGAATGACAAAATAGTGAACACTTAGGGGCATTTGTTGTATGTCAGGTGTTAAGTACGTCACCTTCTCACTTGCCTTAATTGCCTCTAGTTTGGAAGTATGAAAAGCCTGGGCAAGACTGAATGCCAAGTGAAGGATACACAGCTAGGAAATGGCAATGTCCAGCACAGATGCCATCTGAACCAAAACTCAAGCTCTTGCTTCCTTACAAGCACTTTGCATCTAAACCTCAGCGCATCCTGTCTCAGTAAAGGAAAACATCCTGGGTATGAGTCGCCTTGCTGGCCCTGCCCTATCTGGCTTCTACAGCTGTGATTTGAGGGTGAAGGGAGAGAATGCCCTGGCCTCCCACAGAAAGGTTCCCTCACAACTAAGCTCAGCCTCCTCTCTGCTCTCAGCAGACAGGTTCTCACAAAAGAGTTCTCCTCACTACCCTTGAAGAAGTTCAAATTTTATCTCGGAAGATGCAGTCATTGAGTCTGCTGAAACAATCCAACACTAGACAAATTGACAGGAGAGAAAAACACAAAAATGTTTTGAGATGCACAGGGACATGCAGACCATACAAAATATGAAACAGAGAGAAGTTCTTGAGCTTCCATAGCATCTTTATGAGGGGAAAGGAAGATGAGGTCTGGAAACACCTAGAGGAGAGCTGAATAAGTCCCAAAGGAGAGACAATGGCCCCAGGCATGTAACCACTCCGGGACCCTGCTACATAGAGGATCCACCATCTGAGACATCACCAGTGCTATAGGAGGCAGTGGTGATGTCTTATAAAAATGTCTCATGTCTGATCTGTGAGAACACTATTCAGGCCAGAAGTGATGAGTCTGTTGCTCATAGCTCATTGGTAAGCATAAGTCACCTGTCTCTACCTGCCTGTAAGAGGAGAAATGCCTGTGGACTCCTTAATGAGTATTTCTGTATTTATCCAGATATCTTAGACACACTTGCTCCACAAACATACTGGTATTCCTGGGCTTCTGTGGAAGAATAGGAAATTGAGCAATATGCTTCACTAAGCCCGCACATTAGGGAGACTGGATATTCTAAGCTGATGGCTTCAGTAGGCTTAATTCCTGAGTCAGGAAATTAAATTCCTTCTGAGCCACAGCAACATCTGTTGCTCTGAGTTAAACTAGTCACCCAGATATCTTTGATTTTTTTTTCTTATTGGAATGATTACTGCATGTGATTCAGGGGAACACTTTCTCCCTTTTGAGTAGACAATGGACGGAATATAAACACTGATGTATTATGTTAAACTGATGTTGGAAGACAACATTCTCCTGGTACAGTAGCTTCATGGTGTTATTGGTAGTGGTAGTGGTGGTGGTTAGTATTCCCTGTGTCACCCAGGAATGAAGGTACACTGAGCACTTGCCACCCACAACCACCTTCCTCCACGCAGAAGTAAGACAAGGCAGGACAAAGAATGCTACCTGGAAACTCCTCCATGCTGAGTAAAGCTGGGACTCAAGGGGTTAAAAATCGGCATCATTGGTGGATCATGCCTGTAATCTGAACTACTCAGGAGGTTGAGATCTGAAAATCATGGTTCAAAGCCAGCCCAGTCAGTAAAGTCCATGACACTCATCTACAGTTAACTAGTAAAAAACGCTGAAAGTGGAGCTGTGCCTCAAGTACTAAAGGACTAGCCTTGAGCCAAAAAGCTAAAGAATAGCACCCAGGCCCTGAGTTCAAGTTCCAGTACTAGCACAAAACAAAAAGTACTAATTATCATTGTTTCCTTTTGCTCAAGATTTTTTTTTATTTCTAGGCAGTTAAGGGAAGTAGAAATGTAGAATATGGGATTTTCTAACAGTCCTTCAAAATATAGATTTAACCTCACAAGGCAAGCAATTTAAAAACAAAAAGACCAGCCCATTCTTATTTGGGCTCTTCTGTCAGCCAACAGCAGCTTTCAATTAAAGAAGTACCTTAGCAACAAATATGGTATTTTCAACCACATGTACTTGGCTTCAAACACTGAGGATTCTCATTCACTGGATATGGACTTAGGCAAAGGTATCAGTATGTACAGTTGTTAGAGTCCCAATGAGATTATGATTTTTTAAGCCAAGCAATATAATAAATGCCTACAATCCCAGCATAAGGAAGGCTGGGACAGGAGGATAGAGGTTTGAGGCCAGCCTAGGCTACATAAAGACTTCCAGGCCATCCTCTATTACATAGACCCTGTCTCCAGACCTAGCGATTCTAGGGGAGAACTCAACCAGTGCAATTCCTTAGAAAGGCAAAAGTCAGAGTTCAACAAAATAAACACCAGGAAAGGGTATTTGAAAGAGATGGAATGGAATCAAAGGGAAATGGACAGATGAATGAGAGAAGAATGGGGACTGAGAATGCAGTCAAAATTCTATGGATATCCCACAAAATTAAGAATGAGAGCAGGGATGGATTGGAAAGGATGGGTGAGAATGTTGGTCAAAGCACATTTTACTCATAAACTGCTTTGTTGAATAGAAACTCCTGAATACAACTTCTTAAAGATAATAAAAATATTTTTAAAGACCTAGAGATTCAGGGCTGGGAATGTAGCTTAGTGGTAGAGTGCTTACCTAGCATGCATGAAGCCCTGGGTTTGATTCCTCAGCACCACAAATACAGAAAAAGCTGGAAGTGGCTCAAGAGGTAGAGTGCTAGCCTTGAGCAAAAAGAAGCCAGGGACAGTGCTCAGGCCCTGAGTCCCAAGCCCCAGAACTAGCAAAAATAAATAAATAAATAAATAAACTTAGAAATTCACTGGTTAAGTGATTAATGCCTAGAATATGTAAAGAGCTCAAATAATTCAACAAATTACAAATAATCTAACCAATAAATGGGCAAATGAGTAGAACCATTGTCAAAAGAAACAGTGCAAATGGCAAATAAGTATATTAAGAAATGTTTAATATTCTTGGTGATACAGAAGTGAAAATCAAAATGACCTTGAGGTGGAGCACAAGGGCTCATGTCTATAGTCCCAATGACTTGGGAAACAGAGATAAAAGGATTGAGATATGAAGCCAGCTGGAAAAATAAATTCCTGAGAGTCTACGTTAAAGAACAAACTATGAATGGTAGTTCTTGAACTTTTTCCCCTTGGTAGTGAATAAAATATGTTGGGATATTTTAAGTGTGTTTTTATGTTCATTTAAGGTATAAATATGATGTGTTTGTATCTATCTAGACTATAAAATGATAACTATAGTAAAGCATCTGCACAAGCCATCATCTAACACAGTTGATACTTTTTGACCATAGACATATTTTCTTTCTTCTCCAAGGTCTACCCACTAATTTAGCATCTAATGGTGGACCTTATACATTCTTATTACACTGGTGATGATTTTCTATTTATCTCCTTCCTTCTATTGTGTGTGTATGTGTGTGCACACGCACACACCAGTCCTGAGGCTTGAACTCAGGTCCTTGTGCTCTTGCTTAGCTTTCTCTCTCAACTGGCACTCTACTACTTAAGCAATAGCTCTGCTTCCAACTTTTTCCTGGTCAATTAGAAGAGTCTCACAGACTTTTCTTCTTGGGCTGTCTTTCAACCTCCTCCCTCAGATCTCAGCTTCCTAAATCACTAGGATGAGCCACCAGCACACAGCTTTCTTCTGCCTTTACTAATTGACGTGGTGGCAAATAAACAGGAGAAGTGCAGTTATAGAAAGTTTGGGGTTTCATTCATAAGGAAATGGAAGGACTTGGAAAAAATAATACTAAGTGAAGTGAGACAGGACCAAAGAAACATAGACTCTATGTTTTCCCTCATTGGGAATAATTAGTATGCATCTAGGATAATCCTAGCAGAAGATCACAATAGCTCAATAGCTATGTCCATATGAACATGATGATGCAAAGTGAAATGAACTATAAGTTATGGAAACAAGTGATATATCGTTGTTGTTGTTGTTTTCAACATACCATGTGAAATTATGCCCTTTTTCTTCTGTATTTCTTTCCCATGGTTTTATCCCTGATATCACTGTAACTTATTTAGTACCCTGGATATTGTATATATGTGTATTGGAACTAGGGAAGGGAAAGGGAATACCAAAATCAAGAGACAAAGGATTAAAAAGACAAACCAATGCAACAGCAATACTTACAAAACTATATGGTGTAAATCAACTGTACAAATGGGAAATGGGGAGGGGGAGGGAAATGAGAGAGGAAGTAGCAAGTTGGATAAAAAAAATGTACTCACTGCTTTAGATATGAAACTATAACCCCTCTGTACACCACTATGACAATAAAGAAATGAAAAAAAAAGAAAAGAAAAAAAGAAAGTTTGGGGTTTGGTAACCCCTGTCCTGAACTACATTTGGCCATGAATCTATTGTCCTTTTTTTTTTTAAACAGGACTTCAACCTGCAACGCCTTTGAGTTCTCAGGTTCATCAACCTTTCCAGAAAAATTCTGGAAAGCCGAGGGAGCCAGGTGGACTGATGAGAGTCTTTTTGGAGGCAGGGAGCTGGGAGATTTTCAAGGGTACTAAAAGGAAAGGAAGAGATTTTAATATTCTCAGTGTAGCGTCAGAGTCACTATCCAAGCAGTTTTACATCCTTTAACTTGCACCACAAACTGCTACTTTCTAGTCTTTCATTACAGCTTTCTATTGTTATGTTTTGGCTGAAATTCGGCCAGACTATAGAAAAGTATACTATTTCTGTTCTAAAATGTAATCAAAGATTTATCAAGGTTCTGATATCTGGGATAAAAAGACCTGAAAACTTCAAAGGTTGATGTAACTGACTGCTACCCTTAGGAAGTCTGTGGAACTGATCCTGAATTTCTTCAAAGATGTAAAAGGGGTAAAATTCTTTGAGAGGGAGATTGTTGAAGTACCCAGAAAGACTACCAGCTGCCTAACTTCCCTGCATCTCTGCCATGCTTTCTTCTTCTTCCTTTCATGTTCTGAGGGAGTAGGAAAGGACAACGAGGGCAGCTGAGAGGTCCCACTGCAAAATCCCCGTGTGAATTGCCAACAAACTGCATAGCTAGCTCCAAAGAAGGAACCAGTTCTCTTCAAAGTCCAGGGTCTTGGCCCTTTGTACTTTATAGTAAACTGAGCCTACAACTCTCTGAAACCATAAGAACAAATGGTATTTACCATCCTAACCAATTCAGCTCTCAAACTCACACAAATTCATACATGAGTAAGTGAGCCTGTGTGTGTGTGCGTGTGTGTGTGTGTGTGTGTGTGTGTGTGTGTGTTTGTCTTTCCAACCACACAAGAGAAAATGGATCTGGCAGAATGAGCCTAGGACAGAACTTATAAATATTTGCCTGCTCACTGACAGAAAGCTATGAAGACAATAACAAAATGAAAATAATTGTTCATGGCATTCCACAAGACTTAAATAAGTATTAACAAGTTACTATATACTTAATTTCATTTTCTGTCTTCTGCTTGCAAAGCATTTTTCTGTATCTCATCTTGAATGCTTACCATATGCTTCTGAGGTATGCTTTGTTTTGCTGCTGGTGTCTGTATGTGTGTGTCACAGTGTATGTATGTGTATATGGGAGTTTGTGTGTGGTCCTCTAACCAACTGCTTCCCATCCTTTCATGTCATGGTACGTGGAATAAATATGATGAATTAGAAGGTGTTTGTAAATATCCATACATGCAAATGGAGCTTCATTTGATAGACAGACAGACAGACAAATAGAAGCTGAAGTAAGAGGCCCCAAGTTCAAACCCTAGTACCACAAAAAAAGAAAGAAAAATACGGCTTCAAATTTGTATAACTTTTCAACAAATTATTTTCTGAGCCAGGTGCCAGTTTCTCATGCCTGTAATCTCAGCTACTCACAAGGCTGAGATCTGACCATTCAAAGCAAGCTGGGGCAGAAAAGTCCGTAAGACTCTTATCTGCAATTAATAGCAATAATCTGAAAGTGGAGCTGTGCCTTAAGTGATAGAGGAGTAGCTTTGAACAAAATATGCACAGGGATAGTGCCCAGGCTGTGAGTTCAAGTCCCAGGACCAACACCTGTCTGGATAAGAATCTCGAGCTTTTTCCTTTAGAACTTTTTAGGTTTTATCATTGAAATGAGATTTATTACATTCGTTATTATGACTTTTTAGTGACAATCAGTTCCCCCCAATATATGTGTGTAGATAGTAAAGCCATTATTTCACAATCAATCAAAACTTGACAATTTAAACTATATGTGAACGGCCTAATTTTTTCCTCTTCTTTCATGTCATATGTAATGTTGAAGTAGATGTAATAAGTGGATGCATTTTGAAATCTACTTTTAGCGTCTGGTTTGATGATCATCCACATCAGAACATGGTCACAGAGACACAGAATAACTGTGGTGGTGACCATAATGTAATTAACATAGCTACTGAATTCTCTCCCTACTACTCAAGATTAAGGTTTTACTTCATCCCACCATATCTTCAACCCAAGCACCTAAGAAGCAATGATTTAAACACACAACTCATTTCCTCTGCCTTCCACAAAGATACTACTAGTTACTAAGTCAAATCCAGGCTCCTTTTGGTCCTATCTCTTTATTTCTCTGAAGCATCTTGGGAAAGCTCTTCCTCCCCAGCTCTAATGCCAGCTTTGTCTAATGACCTCCAACATGAGTTGCAATTGAGAAAAACATGTGTAGAAGTAAATTTACACATACTGAAATTCTACTTGCTGTCAGCGTAGTTGAGAATCAATTACTGTTCATAGACAATTTAAAACTAAATAAGTTATTTGAATTCAAATATACTTTCTGAACAAGAACATTTAGAGAAAATAGATATCGTTTTAGTACTTTCCATAGGAGTGGGAGAGGGAATGTGGGCCTGTAATCCCAACAGGATTACTGAGGAATTACTTCATAAACTATAGCATTAACATAAGTGAAAGAAAAAGAACAAGAGCAGCTTTCTTTCTTTTTTTCTTTTTTTTTTTCTTTTTTTTGGCCAGTCCTGGGCCTTGGACTCAGGGCCTGAGCACTGTCCCTGGCTTTCTTTTTGCTCAAGGCTAGCACCCTGCCATTTGAGCCACAGCTCCCCTTCTGGCCGTTTTCTGTATATGTGGTGCTGGGGAATCAAACCTAGGGCTTCATGTATGGGAGGCAAGCTCTCTTGCCACTAGGCCATATCTCCAGCCCCAAGAGCAGCTTTCTTTATCTGACCTTGTCTGCTGGCCCAAAATAATCAGAAAGACATGCATCTGACTCTTAGGGGAGGAATACAAAGATGCAATGCCTATATGCTATATGCCTCTGATCATATAAAATAACATTTATCAAAATGAACTCCAAGAAATGGAAACAAGAATATTTTTCTTTGTTGTTGTTTTTGTTTTCTTTTCTTTTTGTATAGTTTGTTCATTTATCTGTTTTGGGAAAGGTAAGGGGGCACAGAAACGGAGGCACAAAGGGTGAACAAATGCAGCAGTGGTACTCACTGGACACTGTGGAAAATGAACTATAAGATTTGTGGATGGAAACAGGAGAGAAAAAACTAGGGGACAGCATGGGAAGCAGTGACATTGTCCAAGAAGAAATGTACTCGTTACCTGACTTATGTAACTGTAACTCTTCAGTACACCACTTTTATTACAACAGTACATTTTTTTAAAGAAAGAAAGACATGTATCCTGGGGGATAGTGACTCCTCATGGCACTAAGTACTAAGTCTAAATAAAGGTGGACATCTGTCTTTAAAAAAAAAAAAGTATATGCCAGAATGCATCCTTCTTTGAAGAGATGCCCAAACATCAATCATCAAAGTTTAATGAGCAGGTGAGTCTTAGAGACCCTGATCCCACGTGGTAACAGTATAACACCAAGAGTGATTACATGTGCCAAGTGTGACAACAAAGAAACAATAATCTCCTAGAATAATTTTAAGTCAAACTCTGCCTTTTATCATATATACCCCTGATGTCACAAGCTCAATGTTTCCCATTGAGCACTCACAAATCTGTTGAAGTGTCTCTATCTCTCTGCTTGCTTGCTTGCTTACCCAATAAAGCTCTGCCAAGTTTTCTCACCATTGTGACTTGTCTTGAAATTCTTATTCTATGATCAAGGTCAAGGACCTGGGATTAAAACCCTAGGTGAAGGGTCTCTACTTCTAGAGGGGAACTTTACAACCCTCATCTGGAATGGGTGGAAGAATCCCAACACTCATGGACTCATGTTCATGTGAGGGTCCTTAGACATTTCAACTCTGTGAGTCTTAAATGGAATTTGTCATCTTCCCTCTCTGCTGCCACACATGCCTTTTCCATCTCCCCAGGCATTGACACCATCTGCAGCCATTTCCCACACACATCTTTATTTCTTTTTTTTAAATTTCTTTATTGTCAGAGTGATGTACATACAGAGGGGTTACAGTTTCATATGTAGGGCAGTTCTTACCTAACTTGTTACCTCCTCCTTCATTTTCCCCACCTTCTCCCCTCCCCATCTTCTGCTCCCAACATCTTCATTTCTTTCTAATGCTTCCCACACCAAGATGTCCCCTGTCCTCATACATTACCTGGCCTATCATCCTGACAATTGCCAAGGTCCTAACTGAGAATCCAGGTCCAGTCTCTCACCTTTACAGTCACCTTCATTTGCTGCTGCAATAGCTATTACAAACTACAAAGCTGAGAACATTCATCTTTCAATAGAACTTCTCAAAGCATTCACTTCTATATTTCTAATATGAGAGGACAGGCTTCAGAAAGAGCAAGAGAGCAGGATTGAAAAGATCTCACCCACAGTAGAAAGTCTCCTGCTAAGTCCTTTAATTTGCTGCATTTGGGGGCAGGGGTAATATTTTGAGACAAATCTCACTACATATCTACACTATCCTCAAACTCATCATCCTCCTGCTTCAACCTCCAGAGTGCTGGGATAATGGATACACATTATCATGCCTAGCTATTGCTTCAAATCCAAGTTTTTCAGTTCTGTGTTCTGTATCTATTTTTTCAGGTACACATCCTGTTGCTTTAGGAACCCCCAGGCTTCATGTTATTCAAGGACCACCTGTGATAGATCTCTATTGTTGTAACACCAGCCTCCATCCAGCTTCCTGTTGTCCAGTCACATTGAACTTGGAATTCTGTGACATCATGCAGTTTCCCATCTCAGGATATTTGCTTGTGCTGGTTTTTCAAGCAAGAATGAACATCTCCTACATTACTTACTTCTATAATGGACCCAATTCAAGTCTCAGTTTGTTCTGTGAATTTCTTCATGACAAACCCCATCCCTCACTTCAGCCAACACTTCTTTTAAGTCACCAAAACCCAGATCTCTCCCACAGCATGTGTCTTCTTTCCTCGCTGCCCTGTGAATGCCTTCAGAGCAGAGTGTGTGCCTTATTCATCTCAGGACCAGCAGCAGGCTTGGCATATGGTAACACCCTTGGTTTACCTAGGTTTTTACCTAGGTTGATCTGGCTGATCTAGGGGACCATGAGGTTGTCCTTTTCCTCTGTCATTACAACCTGAGTATCTCTTCCATTCCCTCTGTCAAATAGGATGATCTCAGACCTACTGGAAACACTCCAGTCAAGGGAGTGTTCATAGATTTCTTCCTTTGACAGGCTTTTCAAATAAAGTCCCTATACCTGACAGACAGCAGGGTCTCAATGAACATCTACCTACAATTGACTGAACAAATGATTAGCACCATTGTTCTCTCAGATTAAATTATCTTTTGTCAATCTTAACTTCTAGAGACTCCTGATACCTCAGAATCCTTAGTCTAGCAAAGTATCAGCTCAGGTGGGCATCCAATTAATTAGTAATAAATGAATATCACCACACATTAGTGTCACACAGATATGAAATCGACAAATTGGTGATGGCTGAAGTTTTTTGTTTTACAGCCTGGTTCAAAGACAATGGCTGAAGTTTTATTTAACTTTATCTGTGGCTGCTGTGATTATATTTTAAATTCTAGGCTCCTGTTTAAATTTCATATGCCTTTCTAACTGGAGTTTTTGGGTGGCTTTGATCTCTACTGTTGCTAATATGATTTAATGGATAAATAAAACTATTGCCCCCAAGGAGAAGGCTACCCTTGCTCTAAGTGCCTGTGCTCAGTAAATGTGACTTTGATGAATGGTTCTACTTTGAAGCATTTTGCTAGAACTGAGAGTGCTTGGAACCCCATCTAGCCCACAGCAAGTGCTCAGTGGATATTTTGTTCAGTATGTATTCATTCCCACCCTGACCTGAACATAGAATCCTAGGCTCTGATCCTCTGGATCTTCCGAGCTGAGAACAGTGATATTCTTTCCCCAGTCACAACTTTCCCACAGCTGGTCTGCCAGAGATGATTAGGAGACACTTTTTTTTGGCCAAGGAGATAGAAATGTTAGAGTTATAAAGAATCGGTCTTTTCTAAAATATTTTGTTTTCTTTTGTTGTTGTTGGGGGGGGGTGCACGCGTGCGCACACATGCACATGCACACACACAGCATGTGCTTGCTGATACTGAGGCTTGAACTCAATGCCTGAGCACTGTCTCTAAGCTCAAGGTTAGTACGCTTAACACTTGAGTCAGGTCACAGCTTTACTTTGGCTTTTGAGAGGTTAATAGGAAAAAAAGAGTCTCATGGTCTTTCCTATCTGGGCTATCTTTGAACCTTGATTCTCAGACCTCAGCTTCCTGAGTAGCTAGGATTCTAGGTGTCAGGCACTAACACTTTGCCATTTGGAGGTTGTGTTTCATTGCACATTTATAACAGTAAAATGTTTCTGATCAAATAGTCCCAATATATGCATATTCATTTTTAAACTACATATGTGTATTACCACAATAATGTATCTGCATGCTCATAAAAATCTATTCAAATGGATAGTTAAAGGGGGTACAAAATGACTAGAAACTGAAATTCTCATATTTAATACTTTTATACCAAAGAATTCTGTGATAACTGCTTACTGACTGAAGGAACACACAGCTTATTTCTAGTAGCTAAATGGGAGCAAATTATCAGTGCACATGGTCCCAACTCTCAGCCCTTGGCTCATGTGTTTTGAAAGAAATTGGCTTGTGTGTGTGTGTGTGTGTGCGCGCGCGTGCGCACACACACGCCAGTATTGGAGCTTGAACTCAGGGCATGAGTGCTGTCTCTTAGCTTTTGGCTCAAGGTTGGTGCTCCACACTTCCATTTTAGACTTTCTGCTGGGAAATTTGAGATGAGAGTCTCATGGACTTTCCTGTCCCGGCTACTTCAAATCACAATCCTCAGTTCTGGCTTTGGCTTTACTTTTAAGGAAAAAAAAAAAAAAGATAAATCCATGGCTGAATGATGATTTTAAAGACTTTATTTCAAATGGAACAAGCTTTTAATGGTCATGAGACACGCGATATTTTATGCCAAATGGAAAGTTCTAGGCTGTCGATTGTACTGCACAGGATCAGGAGGAAGGTGATAGAGCTGCAGTGTGTTTCTGAAGCACACAAAATGGTCTGGCAAGGAAAAAGAGGGCCACAAGCACTGAACAACTTCATTTCTCATTCCATGAAATCAGCAGTCGTCAGCATGACAGTGTGCAAAATACTTAAGACTTGTGATAATAGCAAGTACTGCAGTGGCACTCAGTATGGTTCTCCACTCTGGTGTTTCCCATTACTGTGGCCTATAGGGGCAGGGAACAAAGATAGAGGGATGGGTGGATAGATGATAGATAGATAGATAGATAGATAGATAGATAGATAGATAGATAGATAGATAGATAGATAGACAGATAACATTTGAAAATGTTAGGCAAAATTATTGATAGTAGAATTAGATAGATGCTGGCTATGTTTATATACTCTCCCTTTCAAGGCATACTTTCACTCTAAAAGATTAAGTTCACGTTATATAAATATGCTGTCCTGTCTGCAACCTCCTTGCAGTCATCTCCTTCCCTGTTGTGAACAATCCCAACCTCTACCAGGCTTCATTTGTTTTCCTTTCAGTATTTTGATGATTGTTTTTTTTATTTCTTGTTTGGGAAGGGTTGTTTTGTTTTGGCTTGATGTGGTTCAGTTATGAAAATTAAACCTAGGACTGTGTGTATGGTAGGCTGTTGGCTTAAATTATCAATTTATAAAAATACTCATCAGTTTATTTTTATTTTGCCCCATTGAGGATCAAACTCTGGGACCTCACATACATCCCAACTCTTTTCTTTTTGATAACTTTATTTTTTACTGGTACATAACAATAGCACATTTTTATGGGTATGATGATTTGATATGGATGTGCAATATAAAATGATCAACTCAAACTAACAGAATGTCCATCTCCTTGCATATGTATTATTACTTTGTGTGAGAAACCCTTTAATTTCATTCTTCTAGTTCTCTACAAAACACATAATCAATGGTGGTGAACTACTGTGACCCTACTGTAAGTAGTATATTGATACCCAATATACTCCATACCTGGTCCACTAGTCTACACACTACTTCTCTGAAATCAACTTTTTTAACCTTAGCTAACTCTACTAATTTAAAGTACAAATACAGCCCCTGCCCACACAAAAGCTCAACAAAAATATGGGTATCTAGACACCTTTGGCATTAAATTTCATAGATGCTCTATGAACAATTCTCTGGTTTAATTGGCAGAAATCTTCTCAGATCCTTGAAGTTCTTACCTTAGTAAATGCTTTGGCCACACAGCATGTGGCCTCTGAGGTGATGTTTTTGGGGACCAGCATTGTCTTCTTGGACCTTGCTGGAGTGGGGTATGCCCTAGAGAAGCAGCAGCCCATGCACTGGTAAATGGGGGCTCCCAGCTTGGAGAAGTATTTGTTTTCCTTTAGTTTGCATTCTGGACATCCTATCAGACAATACAAAAGAAAGAAAGAACCCCAAAGGGATTCAAAGATAAATTGAATTTTTCCATATAAGATGGAAAATACTCCTTTTTCTTTGACAATGAAAGAGAAGTAAATTCTTTTGACTACATGTTAAGCTTTATATATAATATTTATACTAATGATGATCATGTTTCTAAGAAAATAATTTTTTTCAGACCTACATGGGAAATCTCACAAGAATTTCTCTCCTTTCCAGTATGAATTTGTCTCAATACTAATAGTATGCTTAGAGAGAACACAAAACTTAACAGATGAAAATGCTAAATGAAGGGAGAATTTTTCCCAGAGGCAAAATATTTTCCCCTGTAGAACTTGCTGTTGTTATTTCCCTATGGCAACTCCAAATATTGACAGAGAAAAATATGTCAGAATTAAGAAAGCTTGATGAACACAGAGCCTGATATTAGATCAGCATCTGCACTTGGGATTGGGGATTAAAATATTACCATGTATCTAGAAGAAAAAGCATAACAAATAGTTTCTCACAATTTTAAACCAATGGAATTATATAAGACACTTGGTATATGAAACTGGCTTTATTGGGAAGTGGAGCTGTGGCTCAAGTGGTAGAGCACTAGCTTTGAACAAAAAAGCTTAGGAACAGTGCCCAGGCCCTGACTTCAAGCCCCAGGAACAACACAAACAGAAAAACAAAAGCAAACAAAAAAACCCTGAAAAATGGTATGTTTTTTCTCCCTTATTAACTGATAGGACAATTCTTCTTCAAAGGCAATGCTAAAAATCATTCCAAATCTTCTGGGAGAAGTGTAGGGGGAAAAAATTGAGGTAAATGAAAAAGGATGATTTTCCTGTAAAACTCATAAGGAGAAATAATGAACCCATTTCAAATGAAAATGTACCAGCTGCTACTTAAATGGATGTGTAAGACACCATTTGCTCTGTATGTTTCTGAACCTAATTTAATTGTATGTTCACTGTCTGCAAATGCCTAGCTGTGTATCCAGCAGTGAAGTTTTATCACATTTGAAAAGGAGGTGGAAGAGTATGTAAGGGAGCTATTGATGTCTATTCAGAAATCTCTGTTAGCCTGATTACCTCAGGATAACAAACCCACGTTTGGCTTCATACCCTGCATGGTGAACTCTCCATCAGGGAAGGAATGGAGAATATGCAGAAACACAGACAGAGTAACCAGAATGACAGCGGCATATTTCCTGTAGTAATCCATGGCGCTCCTGTAAAACCAGATATTAAAAAAAAAAACAGTCAAACCATCTCATCTTGGCCTTCAGTGATAACAACAACCAACAACACTACTTGTAATATTCAGTAATGGTTTGACCCCTCTGCCTTTGGCGCCTAACATCTTGTAAAGCCATGCAAATAAAACAAGTTCCTTTTAAGGAAGAGGTCAGGAACTGAATCATCCTATTTCCCATAAAACCCAGTAGAACTGAACTTAATAATAACAACAATAAACACTTTTTAAATAGACTATCCTGTTAAGCCTCATTGTCCTCATTTGTAAAACATAAAATTTAAACTATATATCCAATACACGTGTGCACATGTGTATACACACATATAATAATATGTATGTACACATATGATATATGAAACATAAATCATTTGAGCCTATCTTCCATTCTCACATTCCTAGGCTGGGTTTCTCCAATTAACTAGAAAAAACCTGGAAGTGAAAGTGTGACTCAAATGGTGGAGCTCAAAACTTGAAGGAAAAGGTCAAGAGAGAGCATGAAGCTCTGAGTTCAAGCCCTAGTACCCCAGTACACACAGACACACACACACACACAGACACACACACACACACACACACACAATGGACACTTGTATCTATTTTTATGTGAAAGTATTAGAAATTTCTCATGCTCAAGTCATGAGAGCTGAGTCAATATAAAATACAATATTTAGAAAAACTTGCCTAGCTATTTAGGAGGATCAAAGTTGAAAGCCAGCCTGGACAGAAAAGTTTGTAGACTTTTATCTATAGTTAACCAGCAAAAAAGCAGAAGTAGAAGTGTGGCTTAAATAGTAAATCTTCAGGATTTGGGGCCAGGTGAATTGTTGTTAGACTTGACAGCCATAGGCTGATGCATAAAAGAAAAAAATTGAAGCTGGTGTCTGTGGTTCATGCCTGTGATCCTAACTACTTAGGAAAGTCTGAGATCTGAGAATTGAGGTTCAAAGCCACCTGGACAGAAAAATTTGAGATGCTTATCTCCAATAAACCAGTGTAAATCCAGAAGTGGAGGTGAGGCTCAAGTGATAGATCACCATTTTAAGTGAAAAAGCTAAAAGGGATGCTCAAGCCCAGTGTTCAAAGCCCCATCTGGCACAATATGTATATATTATTAAAGAGGGCGGGGGAGAATTGCCCCCCATCATAATGCCAAATGCTGGCATAGATACGAAGAAATAGAATAGTCAGACATTACTTGCAAGAATGTAATATGGTACAGCCACTCTGGAAAACAGTTTCTTCTAAAATTAAACACGGACTCACCTTATGATGCAGCAGTTTTACTCTTGGTCATTTATTCCAAAGAAACGAAGGCCATGTTCACACAAAAAGACTACATGAATGTTCATATGAGCTTTACTTAGGATAGCTAAACCTGGAAACAACACATATGCCCTTTTATACAAACTAAGGTACACTAAGCTTATTTGAAGATTTGTTTTGTGTAGTTTTGACCAAAAATGTCACCAAAAATGAATACATTTTTTAATTGAAAGAGATTTCAAAAGAAAAAAATTAAATTTCTGCACATGTACTTTGCAGTTCAGTTCCACAATATTGCTTGTTAGACTGAAAGTGTCATATAGTTTTCTAGATGTTTCCTTGATATTAATTTGAGGAAAATATATCACTCATAAAGGAAATCTTGCCCCAAAAGCAAGGTAAAAGTGAATATATGCTAGCCAGCACCTATCTACTCAAGAGGCTGAGATCTGAGGGTCAAAGTTCAAAGCCAGCCTGGGCAAAAAATTTGTGGCCTCTTATCTCTAATTAACCAGTAAAAAGCCAGAAGTGGAGGTGTGGGTTCCATAGTAAAACATTGGCCTTGAGTGCAAAAGCTAAGGGATAGGCCTTGAGTTAAGCCCCTCAGTACCAGGACACACACACACACACACACACACACACACACACACACACACACACACACAGAGTGAATGTGCTGAATTGAAGTGATGAAGTGAAAATTTGAGATTAAGTCAACATGTCTTTGGCATATATTGGGTGGTATTTTGGGAAAAACAAATCAAACACCTACCGTGTTTAAAAGAGCATAAAAATAAAGCTGAGGGCCAGTGGTTCACACCTGTAATGCTAGCTACTCAGGAGGCTGAGATCTAAGGACCAAAATTTGCTGGTTAGAGAAAAGAGTCTCTTCCTGAGGAGGCTTGAAACTTTGACCTTTAGATATTACACTGAGTAGCCAGAACTATAGACATAAGCCACCGGTGTGCCTTTTTTTTGTTTTTTGTTTTTGTTTTTGTTTTTGTTTTTGCCAGTCCTGGGGCTTGGACTCAGGGCCTGAGAACTGTCCCTGGCTTCTTTTTTTGCTCAAGGCTAGCACTCTGCCACTTGAGCCACAGCACCACCTCTGGCCATTTTCTATATATGTGGTGTTGGGGAATCAAACCTAGGGCCTCATGTATAAGAGGCAAGCACTCTTGCCACTAGGCCATATTCCCAGCCCTGGCTATGTACTCTTATATGTGACTAATTATGGGTTTGATTTATCTTCCTATGTAATTAACACTGAATAAACATTGTTTTGTTCCAACTCAGTGGTTCTCAAATTGGGATCTGGAGACCCCCCGAATAGCTTCAGTGTGTATATGAGACGAAAATGATTTCCGTAATAAAGCTGAAGTATTGTCTGTTCCTCTTTTTCCTCTTCAGTGTTGAGAAATTTTCTAGAGGTTCCATGACATGTTCTATTGTAACAAATTGAATAAAGATGTCTGTGAGATCTAGCTGGGTTGTATTAGGCCAGACATGAAAGAGATTTGTACAAAGGTAAAGCAATGTCACTATTTATCAATATTTTTGTTTGGGAAATCATCATTTTGAATAAATATATGCCAACATATGGAGATTTTTTTAATTTTTAAAAATATTTCAAAAGTGTTTCTAACATACTTTCTAAACCATTCAATATTGATAGCTGCAGTCTCATTAACAAAAGCATTTTGGGCCTTTCAATTATTTTACTGAACAGATTCTGAGAACAAGAAGGCTGAGAGCCATTACTCTGAGTGATATACAAAGTCTTAAGGGCAATTTTGGAATGGAAACTGGATTCCTTTTTAAAACTAGAATCATTTTTATACTGATATGTCACAGCTCATATATTAGGAAACTTCACCACCATTATGCAGTGAACAATTATATCAGAATTAATTCAGAGAGACACATTTGTAACAAGATCTCAGAATGTGGAAACTTGAAGTCAGCTCACATTGTAGCATATGCTTTATGATAAAGTAAAAGTGAGATTAAAAAATAGAACTAAAGTCACCACCAATGTTACTTACAATATCAGATATTTCTTTCTGTCTTTATTATTATTTTTTTTTTTTTTTTTTTTGTGGCCAGTCCTGGGCCTTGGACTCAGGGCCTGAGCACTGTCCCTGGCTTCTTCCCGCTCAAGGCTAGCACTCTGCCACATGAGCCACAGCGCCCCTTCTGGCCGTTTTCCATATATGTGATGCTGGGGAATCGAACCAAGAGCTTCATGTGTAGGAGGCAAGCACTCTTGCCACTAGGCCATATTCCCAGCCCCCCGTCTTTATTTTTTTAATGCTATTAGCCAACCACAAAAAGATTAGCTCTCAAATTCTAGGTGTCTTTGAAAGGAATTTAAAATTTGTTTTTAGCTGGGCACCAGTAGCTCACACCTATAATCCTAGCTATTCCAAAGGCTGAGATTTGAGGGTCACAGTTCAAAGCCAGCCTGGTCAGGAAAATCTGTGCGATTCTTAATCTCCAATTAACCAGCAAAAAAGCTGGAAGTGGAGCTGTGGTCGAAGTAGTAGAGCATTAGTCTTGAGCATAAAAGTTCAGGGACAGCACCCAGGCCTTTGAGTGCAAGCCCTTGGATCGATACCAAAAAGATGAATTATTTTTTATCATTCTTTACAAAGTTTTATTTTAGTGTTTGGAAGGAAAATTAAAAATTGAGGCAAGAAAAACAATTACATTTACCAATAATTTGTTATTTTAAAAAACATAAAGTGATCAATCTAAAATTGGACTGTATTACTCTCAACCTCTTTACATATGTTAAGAGAATACCTTCAATGTCACAGTCTCCAGCCATCCAACACCAGACTAATCTTCAATGTCCACTCCCTTTTCCTCTGCATCAATCCAAAAGAATGCATTTTCTCAAGTTGGCCTTTCTGAGCCCATTCACCTCAGGGTTCAATCCAAAGCCAGAATAAACAACTCTTCACTGCATTCATCTATCACTCTGCTAAGAATCATGGGTCAGCAAGTGGTGTTCATGCTATCTCTCCATCCATGTGAAAGCTTCTTAGGATAAAATCTCTGGCCCTCTAATCTACCACTACCTAGAGTAAGGCATGGAATAGAGGTATTCGGTTGTACTTTATAGCAGTAATCATGTCAGAAAAGAAGTTTTCTAACATAGTTGTCATTCACCATGAAGAATAAGATAATCCTTGAATGACAACTTAAAATAGAAGCTCAGTAAAATAAAATGTTTTCAAATTAATTCATTAGAGGCAGTATATTTGACTGGGTTATAATCTGTTACTGGCTAATAGAATCTATAGGCATTAAGTATGCCATAGGCAGGAGTAATTTTATGATAAGATACAAAGATCATATGAATTCAAAAGAAACTAGTAATATTAAGAATCAGCCCATTGATATACCTGAGACATCAAGATATCTTGGCCATAGGCTATGGAACTTACCTAGCAGAATACCTATTACCACTTAATCTTAGAATATAGTCATTCTGTATATACATTTATTTATGGATTATTTGATTTTGATTATTCATTGGTTATCTAATTGGTTGTTGGCTCTTTGGTCAGAATTAGCTGTATATAAGAGAGTATACTTGTTCTGAGCCAAATAAACCTCGATTCTTTATATACTAAAAAAAGAGTGGATTGGGGGCTGGGGATATGGCCTAGTGGCGAGAGAGCTTGCCTCGTATACATGAGGCCCTGGGTTCGATTCCCCAGCACCACATATACAGAAAACGGCCAGAAGTGGCGCTGTGGCTCAAGTGGCAGAGTGCTAGCCTTGAGCAAAAAGGAATCCAGGGACAGTGCTCAGGCCTTGAGTCCAAGGCCCAGGACTGGCCAAAAAAAAAAAAGAGTGGATTGGGGAGGTGGCTTAGTGGTAGAGTGCTTACCTAGCAAGCATGAGCCCTGGGTTCCATTCCTTAGTAGCACATAAACAGAAAAAGCCAGAAGTGGTACCATGGCTCAAGTGGTAGAGAGCTAGCCTTGAGCAAAAGAAGGCTGGGGACAGTGCCCAGGCCCTGAGTTTAAGACCAAGAACTGGCCAGAGAAAGAGAGAGAGAGAGAGAGAGAGTATAATTATTCTATAGACTTATATATATATATATATAATTTTCCCTTGTATTAGAAAAAAAAACAAATGTTGAAGGAGGTGACACCAATCAAGATGTATTATATTCATAAACTGCTTTACTATATGACACCTCCTTTGTACAACTACTTAAAGATAATAAAAATAAAAACAAAAGCATCAGTGCATCTCCACCTATATTAAACTATTTACAATTGTGGGGGTGGACACATGCATGCGCATGTACAGAGACTTGAACTCTTGGCCTTGTTCTTTCACTTGGCTTTCTCAATCACAAATGAGGCTCTGCCATTTGAATCACACCTTCAATCAAACATTTTGCTCCTTCATTGAAAATAAGAGTCTCTAACTTTTCTGCTGGAGCTGGTTTTGAACTGCAATTCTCAGTTCTCAGCCTCCTGAGCAACTAGAATTACAGGTGTGAGCTGCCACCACCCAGTTTATAATCTTTAAAACAAATTTCTATTAGCATACTTAAGTTGTACAAGGGTTTTTATGCTATTTCCATATATTCATATAGTGAACCCCAATCAAGCTCACCCTTTCCATCACTTTTTTTCTTATTTCCACTTCCTCTTCTTAAAGCAATTTCAACAGGCTCCTTTGTTCTATGTTCATATGTGCATATGAAGTGCTAGGTTCTTAAAATAATATGACTGTAAGAAAAGATAGCATCCTTGAAAATATAAAGTTACCAAAATTCAGCCTGGCACTGGTGGCTCACAACCTGTAATCCTAGCTACACAGGAAGCTGGGATTTGAGGATCAAGGTTCAAAGCCAGTTAAGGAAGACAAATTCATAAGACTCTCATCTCCAATTAACCAGCAAAAGGTCAGAAGTGGAGTGTGGCTCAAATGGTAGAGGGCCAGCCTTGAACAAATAAGCTAAGCAAGATCAAGAAGCCCTGAGTCCAAATCCCATAACTGGCACACACAAAAAGATAATTACTATGATTTACCATTATTAGTTAACATGCTTGCATGCCATTATTTATTGATTCCATACAAGTATTAAATAACTTATAAAATAGGTAAACACATGTAATCATATAAGTCATATATATATATGAATGTGTTTATATGTATACATTTATATATATATACACATCTATTTTTGACACACCAAGCCTGCCATACGCACCTAGGCACATATCTATAAAATATCATTCCAGAAAGACTACAAGTGGCTGAAACCATGTGACATTCTGACAGTCACTAGGAAGTGGTATTTCCATTGCTTCCTCAGGCTTCTCAAGCAGAGGAGGTTTGTGGGTTTCTAATGGTGGAGACAGCTGGGGTGACTCATCCATGCACTCCACCCCAGGAAGCTCCAGTGACACATAGCACATTTTCGAGATGACTGGCTAGGATTAGGGGCACCGTTTTATGTTAAGTAAATGGGGTACATCTAACTGACTTCTAGGAGTAAAGCTAAGGCTCTACTCCACGTGTTTCATCTATTCTAGCTACTTCTCAAGGAAAGGAGGAGTTGGCTGTCTCCAATAATCACTAATGAAAGAGAGCTTTTGAAGGCCCATTGAGCCTAGGCACAGGCTGTTGATGAAGCACAGGACATGCCCAAGTGGTGGCATCTTGTGTGGGTAAGAGAAGATAGCCATAGGTGAGCTTCAGGAAGTGTCTGAAGCTGAAAGCCTGAAAGGAAAATGGAATGTCTAAATCCCACCAACTTCCAGCGGGTCAGTTATCTAGAAACTCACTTTAGAGTGTGCCTGACTGCAGTTTTCCTTCCTCGTGATCCCTTGTTCAAGGAAGTGAGTTTTTACCTTATTCTTTAACTTGTCCTGATCCCCCAAGTTAGCTATGAATATTATTCATGTTCCCGTGTTCCTCTCCATCTTCACGAACCCTCCAATGCCAATAGATGCTCAGACGTCACTCTCAGGCACTGACAGAACCCAAGCCTTCACACTTTTACTGATTGTTTTCCCCAAAAAGTAGTGACCAAAGTTGCCACAATCTGCTTAATTCTATTTTCATTGTTACTTAAAGCTGCTTCGCAATGTTAATATAAGCATGTAATTAAAATCTTGGTACCCATTACCCTTCTAGTTTTTCTAGCACATCAGCATCTTTAAATTTTTATTGCATACTATAAATCTATATTGCAAAAAATCAATTGAAATTTTCATAGGACAAACTCAATATACAATAAAGTGTTGCCTTTTAAAAGAGAAGTTCTAATTTTTGTCATTTAAAAATACTCCAGTTTAAATTGAATATTGTCATTGCAATAACTACTATTAAGAATAAAATAATAAGCCAGGCACTGGTGGCTCATGCCTGTCATCCTAGCTACTCAGAAAGCTAAGACCTGAAGATCATATTTGGAAGCCAGCTTCAGCAGGAAAATCCATGAGACATTTAGTCCCAATTAGCCATCAGAAAACCAAAAGTGGATCTGTTGCTGCTCAAGTGAGAGTGCTAGCCTTGAGCATAAAAAAAAAAAAAAAACAGGGGCTAGGAATATGGCCTAGTGGCAAGAGTGTTTGCCTCGTATACATGAGGCCCTGGGTTCGATTCCTCAGCACCACATATACAGAAAATGGCCAGAAGTGGCGCTGTGGCTCAAGTGGCAGAGTGCTAGCCTTGAGCAAAAAAGAAGCCAGGGACAGTGCTCAGGCCCTGAGTTCAGGGCCTAGGACTGGCCAAAAAAAAAAAAAAAACCCTCAGGAACAGCACCTAGGCCCTGAGTTCAAGCCCTAGGATTGGTAAATACACACACACACACACACACACACACACACACACACATAGAATAAAATAATAGTGTCACTTTCATTCTCAGAAATGTAAATTTCAGAAGCTAGTGTGGAACAGTATTATAGTAATATTATACTCTTCCTTATAATTTATTAATTATGGATTTTATTCTGTTCTGTTTATTTGAGCTGTTTTCATGACTACTTTTGAAACAGTATCATTTGAATACCACCTAGTAAGCACAAGGTGTGGTTTGATCTCTAGCACTGCAAAAAGACAAAAAGAAAGGAAATAAATAGAATCCCTAAGGCCTATAGGACTGGGGCTACAGCGCAGTGGTACATTGTTTGCCTGGCATGCATAAGACTCTCAGCTAACTCCCTAATACTTCAGAAAGGGAGGAGGGTCGTGGTGGAGAGAAGCACTAAGTTACAAAAATATATTTAATTTGCCTGAAGTTTTTCAGATCAACCCTGGCACAGGAGGTACTGATACATGCCTTCAAATCCCAGGAGGTTTATGAATTAGAAACCAGCCTCAGCTCTCTAGCAAGTTCAAGGCTAGCCTGGGCCACATTGTAAAAACTATTGACACCCAAAAATGAAGGGGAAGCAAAGGAAGGGATGGAAGGAGCAATGGAAGGAAGGAAAAGGAAAGGAAGAAAGAAATAAATGTTTTCATTTTGATAAATATTATTTTATATGACCAGAGGCACATAGGGGAGGAACACAAAGGCATAATGCCTAAGAGTAGAAATAATTTTTTGTATAATAAAAACTCAGAAAAATTGCAAAGAGAAGCCCTTAAGTATTCATTTCTATGACAGGTCATATGTCCCAAAGATAGCCACAGAAAGTTCTTACACATCAAAACCTAGAATGTCTATTTCTGTGCCCCATTTCATCTAAGTAACTGTTACCACTGAACTGTGTTAGCCTTAGAATATGGGAGAAGTAACAGTGTGTAAGTCATAGGTGTGTCCCTTCACTGACCTGGCAGCTCTGCTTCCTGTCTCTTAGAAACTAGCTGACAGGTAAGAAATGCTACAAAATAGATACAGGTCAAGGTGTTCATACACAGTGAGACTAAAGGAGGACACTCTTAAAACAAAAACCCAAAGATTCAACTCCTCTGAACACTTAAAATACTATTTATCAAAATGAATTCCAGGAAATGAAAACTCATTTTGTTGGTGGTGGTAGTGGTGGTGGAAGTGTTGTTTTCACTTTCGGGTGTTTTTGGTTGTTGTTGTTCCTTTTTGTCTTTTGAGAGGGGGCAAAGGGGCACAGAAATGAAGGGAGGAAGGGTGAACAAACGCAGGCTTGGTACTCAGTAAACACTATGTGGAAAATGAACTATGCAACTTATAGACAAAGTGAAGGAAGGGGTGACATTGTCCAAAAAGAAATGTACTCGTTACCTGACTTATGAAACAGTCACCCCTCTGTAATATCTTAATAATGATAAAATTATATTTGAAAATTAAAAGAACTGCTATATGACTTGGAGGCCAGCATGTGAGGGGAGAGAACATTCCAGCTGTGCAGTCAGATGACTCAAACACAAGCCACTGTGTGTCTGATAGCATAGCACAAGAAATCCACGTTACCAACTGTCCAACTAAGCTTTGTCTACCAGTAGGATTATGAAAGACAATAATCATTTATTGTTTTACCCACTAAGTTTTCAGGTAGTTTGATGCACAGCACAGGGATGATTAGAACAATTGCTCTCTTCTCACAAAAATTTCAGCCAGGTCCTTGTGGCTCATGCTTGTAATTCTAGCTATTCGGGAAGCTGAGATCTGAGAATCATAGGTGAAAACTAGGCCAGGGAGAAAAGCCCCTGAGCCACTTATTGGAGAAGCTCTCTTCTCTAATCAGCAAAAAAAGCAACAAGTGGAGCTGTGGATCAAGAGATAAAGCATTGAGCAAAAAATGCCAGGGGACAACATCCAGGCCCTGAATTCCAGAGCCAGTACTGGTGCAAATGGCATTCTCTCTCTCTCTCTCTCTCTCTCTCTCTCTCTCTCTCTCTCTCTCTCTCTCTCTCTCTCTCTCTCTCATCTCATCTCATATATCAGACTACCATTTGGTCTCTCTGCTTTCTCCCAGAACTCACCCCCCAACTCCCATCCCCACCCTACATCTATGTCAAGCTGCAGCAATGAATATTGTAAGAAATCTAACCAACTTTAAATTCCTGTTACAGCAAAAATGAAAACAAAACTACTTTATAAAACCAAAATTGAAATTGAAACAAAAGCACACAAATCTTTTAAAAAGGATGACTTCCCTTGACTTTTTTAAAAATTCAAGAAAATAGGCTGGGAATGTGGCTTAGTGGTAGAAAGCTTGCCTAGCATGCATGAAGCCCTGTGTTTGATTCCAATGTACCAAATAAACAGAAAAAAGAAAGGAAGGAAGCAAGAAGGAAAGAAAGGAAGGAAGGAAGGAAGGAAGGAAGGAAGGAAGGAAGGAAGGAAGGAAGGAAGGAAGGAAGGAAGGGAGCCAGAAGTGCAGTGTAGCTCAAGTAGTAGAGTGCTAGCTTTGAGCAAAAGAAGCTCAGGTAGAGTACCCAAGCCCTGAGTCCAAGCCCCAGGACTGGCAAAAAACAAAAACAATACAAGAAAATAGCCAAATATAATCCTTCAATTTGGGTAACTAATATTTTGAATAATTGAATTGGTATTAAATTGAGTAATTAAGATATATCTTTGGAAAGTTAAAAAGGTTCCTCCTGTAATATAAAATATATTACTTGTGAGTGGGAAAATAATTGTAGAACCAAGCTGGGCATCCATGGTTCATGTCTGTAATTCTAACAACTCAAGAGTCTGAGATTTGAGGATCATAGGTTGAAGCCAGCCCAGATAGAAAAGTCTACAAGATTCTCATATCCAATTAACCGCAAAAAAAAAAAAAAAGCCAAAAGTAGAGCTGTGGCTTAAGTGGTAGAACACCAGGCTTGAATGGAAAAGCCGAGACAGCAGGTTCTGAGTTCAAGCCTTAGCATTGGCACGCGCGCACGCGCACACACACACACACACACACACACACAGAGTCTTGGAAATAAAAATTCCCAGATGAAATTCTGTATGAGTGAGCATCTGTATGGCCAATGGATATACTGGCTCAGGCCTAAATCCTTTTTATTGCCAGTCCTAGGGCTTGAACTCAAGGTCTGGGTCCATGAGCCTCTTTGTACTCAAGGCTTGCACTCTACCACTTGAACCACAGCACGACTTCTGGATTTTTCTGAATAGTTTATTGGAGGTAAGAGTCTCATGGACTTTCCTGAGTAGCTAGGATTACAGATGTGAGCCACTGGTGCCTGAAAACTTTACATGCTCTTATCCTTCAACACCAATAAAGAGGAGGAAAATGTACTTTGGCTTACTAATTTCAATTTCAGCTCACCATTTCAGCTACTGCTAATCTAAATAAAACTACAAGTATCACTCAGTATCTGTGAGGTTTTATTTTTGCCAAGACATTCCCACACCATTTAAAATCAGTCAATGCTCGTCTGTTACATTACATGATACGTTTACTAATAACCTAGGCACATCCTCCTTCATACTTAAATTATCTCTAGATTGCCTACAATTTATAATGTAATATAAATGCAATACAGGGCTGGGAATGTGGCTTAGTGGTAGAGTGCTTGCCTAGATTCCTCCATAGTACATAAACAGAAAAATCCGGAGGTGGCACTGTAGTTCAAGTGGTAGAGTGCTAGCCTTGAGCAAAAGAAGCTTACGGACAGTGCCCAGGCCCTGAGTTCAAGCCCCAGAACTGGAAAAAAATGTAATACAATTTTTTTTAATTTTGTTTTTAAAATAATATCAAGAGGCTGGGAATATGGCCTAGTGGCAAGAGTGCTTGCCTCCTATACATGAAGCCCTAGTTTCAATTCCTCAGCACCACATATATAGAAAAAGCCAGAAGTGGCGCTGTGGCTCAAGTTGGCAGAATGCTAGCCTTGAGCAAAAAGAAGCCAGGGACAGTATTCAGGCCCTGAGTTCAAGCCCCAGAACTGGCTAAATAAATAATAAAACAATGTCAAGAAAAAAAATGTCCATAGGTATAATTTTTAAAAATATTTTTATTTGAAATTGGTTGAATCCAAGACTGTGGAACCTATAGATACAAAAAAAAAAAACACCTGTAATTGATTGTTTTTTAAAGGGAGGGAATTGGGGAGTAGGGAGATGGAAGAAAAATGGAGGAGGTAACAAGTTTGTTAAGAAATATGCTCACTGCCTTACATATGTAACTGTAACCCTTCTGTGCATTACTTTGACAATTAAAAATTAACAAAAAAATTAAAAATAAAGAAAAGAAAAAAAAAGTGGGAAAAATGTTTCCAGAAATTCATCAGAATTACCCAGTCAGACTTGGGCAAGTAACATCACTGCAAGGTCATCAGCAATAGTTGGAGAAATACTACCGGCCATTATTTCTGTGGTATTTTATAAAAGAAAAGATGAAAACCATACTCAAGAAATCCCAGTGTTACTAGTCAATGTCTTCATGGGTGCATTTATTCAAAATCAGAATATATGACCAAGTAGCCTATTTTATCGCTAGCCAACTGAACCTACAACTGAACATCATTTAAAAACATACTAAGACAGTATGAGCAATTTTTATGTCTACTTGTCCTCTGCCTGGCCTCTTGGAGCTAGTTGAAACAATGTCTTTCATGTGACATATAGTAATTCTTGAGAAAAAAATTTAGAGACAGACAGCACCTCAGCAGGAAACATTTGATTTCTGACTTCTGTGAGATAACAGAAGTTATGATAACAGAACACTATTTTTCAGACTTCCTCCTACCTCCATCATGAGTGCTGAATAGTGCCTGCCTCTTATTTCTCTTTTTTACTAAAGTTTCTGCACAAACTTTAAACATTCCCATCCCCCTACTTTTTCTCAAACATCTTACTCCTATTATTTCATTCATATTACCTTCCTCTGGACTTGTGCAGGATGTGTTCAGGGCAGCTGATTGTGGATCTGAAGAGGAATTTTAATTTCTCCTTGTGATTTCCCAGTAACTGCAGTTAATAAAGTTCTCACTGGTCTTTTATACCAGCAGAGTAATAATAATAATAATAAAAACCTGCACCCTCCTCCCTGCATCTAAGCCCAGGGATCAACGGTAAATTCCATCCAATGATTGAATGGTACTTGGTGTAATTGCCACAGCCTCAATTTGATCTTATCTTGTTTCAATCCTAAAATCATTTTTTGTTTTGAGCCGGTGGGTGGAAGGTCAGTTTATGAAAAGAAGAAGATTTGGTCATTTTTCTATGTAATTTTATCAAGACCTACACATAACATCCTGAAAGTTGACACTTTCCTATAAACAAGACTCTAAGAGTATCACTGTTAATTAGCTAAGTACCTGATGTTTTCATAAAACAAGAAGAGCTACAATTCCAGATAATAGATATGGAGCCCTTCCAGGCTGACAATATTATTCCAGTAGGAAACAGAAACACAAAATATAACTGTTTAGACTTTTTAAAAAATTAATGTGCATCTGGATTTAATAAAGATGCATAAAGAGGCACAAGGAAGTCCTATTAAAGGCCGCTGGTTTTCCTCATTTTTATAAAGTTAAGTCTCCACCTGAACAGGAAATATATGAGGTATGACTTGCCAAGCCCAGAACACTCAACTCCTAGGTTCCTCTAAGTTCAGTATCTCCCTAAAATGTATGTGATTTCCCAGGCCACAGCTGTGGCTGCTGTTTCCACATATAGATGTTGACCTTTCAAAGATTCCAGTCTCCATCTACTCCTACTATCAGTTCTATAGTGACTGACTTAAATACAAATAGGAAATAGCTTAGCAGATTCATGTGGTCAAAAAAACAAAGCTGGGAACTGATTGATGACTAACACCTATAACCTAACTACTCAAAAGACTGAGATCTGAGGATCATGAAGCCAGCTAGGGCATAAATGTCTGTGAAACCCTTATTTCCACTTTACCACCAAAAAGACAGAAGTGGAGCCATGGCTCAAGTGGTAGAGTGTTGACCTTGAGCAAAACAGCTTATGGACAGTACCCAGGCTCCAGGTTCAAGAACCAGGATTAGCCCCACACACACCCACAAAAAAGATATATGAATAGTATCACGGTGTTGTCAAACAATCCCTTCAAATTTGATCTCTCTACCCAAATCCCAATTCAGGAGTAATGTTTTTAGCTGAATGTGTATATGAATATATATGTATATATGAGTGTGTGTGTGTATATATATATATAGAGAGAGAGAGAGATACTCTATGTCTATATAAGCAAGTTATATGTAAATATCTTATCTCCATCCAAAGTCTCCTCAAAATAATGGACACAATACAAAACTTGGAGAAAACTTACTATTTGTGCTCTTAGTTTAGAGAGTTTCTGTTAATATAGTATAATATGGGCTGGGGATATGGCCTAGTGGCAAGAGTGCTTGCCTCGTATACATGAAGCCCTGGGTTCAATTCCCCAGCACCATATACACAGAAAATGGCCAGAAGTGGCATTGTGACTCAAGTGGCAGAGTGCTAGCCTTGAGCAAAAAGAATCTAGGGACAGTGCTCAGGCCCTGAGTCCAAGGCCCAGGACTGGCAAAAAAAAAGTATAATATAAATTATACTCCACACTTCCTACAATATGCATATTTTATTTTTATAATTGAGGAAACCATTGTCAACAAAATTTTATTTTTACATTTTACTATTTGTGTGTATGTGCCCACCAGTACACCAGTACTAATACTTGAACTAAGGGCCTAAACACTGTCCTTAAGACTGGTGCTGTACCATTTGAATCATACTTCCACCTCCGGCTTTTTGAGATTTAGCTGGAGAAAATAGTCTCCTAGATTTATCTGCCCTGGCTGGCTTTGAAGCTCAATCTTCCGACCTCAGCCTCCTGGCAGTTCTATCTTTCCCATCTGGATATCAGTGGGATTGGTGAGGGAAAGATATAAACACTATTCTTCAGTCCTCTGAAATTACCTCCCAGAGGCTAAAACTTGAAGTGTCCATTACATAGAAAGCAAATCAGCTAAAGACTGACTCAAAGCAACTCCCAGCCTTTTCTAGATGAAGTTCTAGATACATACAATGCAACAGAGAACAAGTCAGCACCTGCCTTGCAAAGTGCCATGAAACAAGACATGATTAAGTATGTAAAACTTATGCTAAATACAAGAATTTTTCCTAATGAAGTCATAATTTACTCACTGAATTTTTTAAATAACCACATTTGTAAATGTTTTGTGTTTATTTGGTTTATTAACATAATTCGATCTTCCTAATAGCAAAGTATGATTATCACGAACATGTTGTAATCAGAACAGCTGAGATACATAAAATTGTAAATATTTCTAATAGATTTTTCTTCAGTAATTGCAATGATACATTATACAATTTTTGGAGTTTCAAGCAATAGAAAAGCAGATAATGAAAAAAGAAGTCTTCTTCTACCCCAAAATCTTTTATTCCATTTTGAAAGGTATCTATTTTTTATTTATTTTTTGATGCCAGTACAGGAGATTAAACTCAGGGCCTGGGCTCTATCCCTTTGCTTTTTCACTCAAGATTGGCATGCTACCACTCAAGCTACAGTTGCATTCATTTTTAACACATGTCTAATGTTTTCAGACATGTTCCATGTTTAGACAAATATGCTGTGGACTTTTTTTGAGCACACAGGGAAGCCCAAGAAACAAAAACACTGTTCAGTGCCTGTCTTTCTTCTTCTTAAGGCTAGTAATATTTCCGTGAGCTTTTCTTCTGGTATCTAAATGTGTGGATCTAACCCACACTTTTTCTTTTTTGGTGCTGGTCCTAGGGCTTGAACTCAGGACCTGGGCACTGTCCCTGAGCTTATTTTGCTCAAGGCTAGTGCTCTAACACTTGAGCCACAGCTTAATTTTTGGCTATTTTGTAGTTTATTGGAGATAAAGAGTCTCATAGACTTTCCTGCCTAGTCTGGCTTTCAAGTCATGGTTCTCATATAGCCTCCTGAGTAGCTGGAATTGCACGTGTGAGTCACCAGCACTCAACTTAACCCATACTTTTTAATAGCACAAAGACATTATGGACAGTTAATTAATAAAACAAAAGGCTTTATTTATCACCTTTCTGTACCACTCTGACAACTGTACATATAAGTGAGGGCCTTTATGCATATGTCTAAAGACATACAGTTTGTGTAAACTGCCCCTGGCATTAATTGAGTTAATAAAAGTACTATTGGATTAAAAAAATCAAACCAAATGTTAGAACATTTGCATAGAATATGGGATGTGCTGAGTTTGACTCATTCATTCATCAAAATACTCACTGAACCAGCCCTCTGTTACTGATCACATAGCTCAGTGGTAGAGGGTCAAGAATTTTGGAGCTGAGGGTTAATCAAAGAATTTATCAAAGTGGAAGACTCTACACCATTAAAGAAAATAGTAAACAGCTAGTCAAAGGGGTACAGCTGTGACAAGGCAGGATCCATGTAGGGTGTTTGTTGTCTGAACTCAGAGTCTTGTGTTCACTTGCCTTGTTTGCTTGGCTAGTGCGCTACATCTTGAGCCATACCTCCAGCACTGCTTTTTACTGGTTATTTTGGAGATGGAGTCTCATAGACTTTTCTGTCACAGCTGTTTATAACACACTTCTAGATCTCATCCTCATGAGTAGGTAGGATTACGAGCACTCCAGCTTGGAAGTAGGTTTCTATAGCTTGGTTTGAGCTACTTAGTTATTTGATTTGCTGACATCCATATCATGGGCCTTGTTGATTGATTTTTCCTTCCCCAGATCATAGTTTGAGTTTGTTCATGGGTACAAGCTTATGGCTCTTTCCTCATTCCATGATTTGAATTCCTCTTGCACAGAAATGTTTCCAGTGTGGGGCTTTCACTTCCTCATTCCATCTCATTCTTGATAATCTGTTCTTCTCCACATGCCTCTTTAAGAAGACTTTCTTTCACATAGATCACTGGCATCGTAGCCAGCTTCTTACTGTCAAAAACAATTTGTGCCTGTACTCCTAGGTATTCAGGAGGCTGAAATCTGAGAATTCAAAACCAGCCTGGGCAGAAAAAAAAAAAAGCCAGAAGTAAAGCTGTGGCTTATAATTGCTCAGGAACAGCTCCCGGGTCCTGAATTCAAGCCCTGAGACTGGCACACACACACACACACACACACACCCCACACACACACACACACTATAATTACACTATAATTACATACTCTGGTTATATGCATAATTATATGTCTAGAATAAGTTGTTTTTCTATTTACTTATGTATGTATGTATGTATGTATGTATGTATTTATGTTGTGTGTGGGAATTGAACCCTTAGCCTCCTACTTGCTAAACAAGAGTTCTCCCATCGAGCCATATTATTGGCACTACAATGAGTTTTTTTAATGGAATTGCTACATCAAAGAATATGAATATTTTAAACTTTAATAGTGATTGTTTAAGTGTACTTCTCTACCTGAAGCTGGTCTCATGAGATATGTTAACATTTTACAAAGCTAATAGATGAAAAATACTATCTTATTTTTATTTACATTTATTCAAGTTTGAGTAAGGCTGACATCACCTCACAAATTACAAAGCACTTCAAATTGTTTTTCCCATGGACTGTTCAAAACTCTCAAGTTTTAAAATTTTGGTCTTTAATTTTGACTTTTGACTCCTATAGTACTTATTACAGTATCTTCATCTAGTCAAATTCATCTGTACTGAGCTGGGAATGTGGCCTAGTGGTACAGTGCTTGCCTAGCATGCATGAAGCCCTGGGTTCGATTCCTCAGCACCAAATAAACAGAAAAGGCCAAAAGTGGAGCTGTGGCTCAAGAGGTAGAGTTCTAGCCATGAGCAAAAAGAAGCCAGGAACAGTGCTCAATCCCTGAGTCCAAGCGCCAAGACTGGCAAAAAAAAAAAAAAAAAAAAAAATTCATCTGTACTTTACTTTCAGACTTGCAAGTCTTATTGAATACTGTGATACTAAAAAGAAAGTGTCCATGTTTTAGCCTAGAAGATGTATGATTTTATCTTCATTCATATGTAATTTATTTGGAGCATGAATGTTACCAAGTTAAAAGCTATGTTTTATGAAACACTCTTGCTAAGACCTCAGGATCAACTCAGATGTCAGTCAGTCTCTCATAGGAGAAGCACAATCTTTTCCCAAGGAATCTCTGTCCCTTGATGTTACAGAGAAAACCCCTAAATAACCCTTTAGTTTCACTTGTTCTTAGTTGACTTAAAGATCACTGATTTTGGAAGCCCCACAACTACGTTAACATTGTTAACTTTCCTCTAGCTTTGCTCTAGGTAACACCTCTGCCACATGGGTTATGAGATTGGTTATTACTTCTCAAGGACCTGAAGTTCAATTTTGCTGAAAACACTGACTCTTCCTTTGGACCTGAAGATAGCTGATGGCTGGTTGGAATAGAACAAGAAGGCTTAGTTAAGTTTCAGACTTCGTAATGTGACTGTCCTTTTGTTGTCTTTGGCTCAAATTCAGTTCAGGTCTGTGTGCAGTCATGTTGATCATTTGAGAAATGTTTTGTCTAGAACCTTAATGCAGGGTTAACTTGACCTAGACCTGCCTAATCTTTCTCTGCCCCCTTCAAGACTAAAGATAACTACCAGTCACCAGACCATGAAAGAAGGGGAAAGAGGTGGCACCTGAGTCCCTGGCTGCCTATTCCAGGAAAGGATGTGTACATTCCTCCCCCTACCCCTTTTTTCCTATCTCACCCCCTTACTATTCCTATTCTATACCTTTTATAATTCCTCAATACCCCTGTAGTTGAGGAGCTTCCTCTTCATCCTTCTTTGCCACTGAATAAAACTTCTCTTTCTTCCTAGCAGGTACCTTCCAGACATGGGTTTTTCCATGGGATGTTCTACTGGCCCTATGTTGGGTAACATAAGAAGTAAAGGAAAAGCCAGCTGCCATGGACTCATGCCTGTAATCCTAGCTAATCAGGAGGCTGAGATCTGAAGGTCCCATTCAAAGGCAGCTGTGGCTAAAGTTCCATGAGACACTTATCTACAATTAACCACCAAAAAACTGGAAGGAGAATTGTAGTTCAAATGGTAGAGTGACAGCCTTGAGCAAGAAAGCTGAGCAATAGCACAAAGAAAAAGGAGGAGAAAGAGGAGGAGGGAGAGGAAGAAGAGGAGAAATCCTGTTTTTCTTAATCAAAATGGCAAGCTATTGCTGTAACATCATGTATAATCTTTTTTTCTTCACGGATTTGGAAATATTATTGCACTCCCAAATTCAGTACTTGAGGATCTACTTTTTAATAGTGTGAAGGTCCATATTAATATCTATGTTCAATAAATTACATTAAAGGCTTTGAATTTAAGATGATAATTAGATTTCACTATGTGTTTTCTCTCTGTCAGGCATATTAACCAAACTGTATAATCAAAGGCAGAAAGTACATTTATAAGTCATTAACAGTCTGAAACGCTGGGGTTTATAGTCAACATTCTCTTTTGCTTCTCAGAGACTGAAAACACCCGAATCTCCTAATACTTATTTGACTAATGTCATACAGCTGTGTCTCTCGAAAGCAAGTTCTGTGGCTGGGTGCCAGTGGCTCACCTATAACCCTAGCTACTCAGGGGGCTGAGATCTGAGTATCACAGTTTCTAGCTAACCATGGCAGGAACGTCTGTGAGAGTCTTATCTCCAATTAACCACCACAAAACCTGAAGTGGCACTGTAGCTCAAAGTGGTAGAGCACTAGCCTTGAGCCAAAGAGCTTAGGGGCAACACACAGACCTTGAGTTCAAGCCCCATGACTTCCCCCACAAAAAAGAAAGTGAGTCTCATGTTTCAGCTTAACTCACAATTACCAGATCTTAGTTTAACATATAGATTTCTGGGTCCCATGTGCAACTAAGTCAAAATCTTAGTTGAGCCAGAAATTTATATTTTATCTGCCAAAGCTTGAGAACCATTATTGTATTGTTTTAGTAAGCCAGAAACGTATGTATAGAGTAATGTCATTTGTTTCCCTCTTCCATGTTCCCTGTGGCATAACTAAATTGAAAATGGTAAAGTCATTTGTTCAGCTACGTGAGTCTCACTCCCCACAAATAGTTGACCCACATCCAACAGTTAGGAATCCATGATGAACACAGCCCAAAGCACAGAAACAACTCTCCTCTGGTCACAAACACAGAAACAGGCAGCAGTTTCTTGGTGAACTAAGGTTTTTAATCAGAGCAGCAGAGGGTAAAGTGATTGATTGACAGTCAGAAACAATAACATGAAACGTGATGTCCAACACATGGATTGGATACAAGATCTTCCCAGAACTGATGCACAAGAGGCAGATTCATTTGACACATGAAAAGCAGCCTAGAATGTTCTCCACTGATTCAGTCAGAACAGTGTGACCTAATCAATAATGCAAACATCCTGTGTCTCTTGCTAACTACCTCTGTCACTTGAACCCTCAGAGATAAAGAAATTGTTGGCACAATTATACATAATCTTCCTCCGGACAGAAATGTCAATACACTAGGCATAGGTGAAAAGTAATTTGGTGGACATTTTCCCATTCTTTTTTACTTTGTTCATGTCTCCTCCCACTTCTATTTCTGAAACATTTCTGTAATGTACTATCAATAAAAGTCTTCACTAAAGAGTAGATATTGTGCAAAAATAGAAAAAAGAAGCAATGATATTGATAGAGTGCTTCAATTATGCTTATCATGCAGCATATCTGGAGGGAATGAATTCCCAAAAGACTTCCTTCCCTGATTGTAAGGGCGAACATTAGGAGACATTGGCTATAGCAGGGGATTGCCTAAAGATCCACATCCTACAAGGCTAGTGAAAGGTAAGGGTGCACTCAGAACTCTGCCCATTCACCTCTTTGTCCATATCAATAGCTAGGTATAGCTTTGAAGACAGGGAAGATCTTGGTAAGAAGAAGTCAGTGCCCTGGTATTAAGTGAAGGAGGCCTTGAATGGATGATGCTTTTGGTGTGGGTAACAGGAACCTCAGGTTTCCAATGAGAAAGAAGGACTGGCCTAAAAATCTCAGCTCTGAAAGAATGGAAAATATGTTGGGCTCACACCTGTAATCCTAACTACTCAGGAGGCTGAGATCTGAGTATAGAAGTTCAAAGCCAGCCCATCAGGAAAGTCTGTGAGGCTTTTATCTCCAATTAAATCACAAAAAGAAGCCAGAGGCAGCAATGTGGCTCATGTGGTAGAGTGCTAGCCTTGAGCAAAAGGAGCTCAGGCTCAGAGTTCAAGCCCCAGGACTGGGGAAAAAAAAAAAAAGAATGGATGTTGGGGTCTCAGACACCAGTGCTCTCCCGACCTGTGGGAGAGACGGGGAAGCTCGCCCCAACTGGGGCGGGCCAAGAAAGGAGAAAGGTCGACGGACTGCCTGCACCCAGCCCCCCCTCCCTGGAGGACAATCAGACAGAGTTCGGGAGAAATGTCTGCGCACGTCTTGCTTTATTGAAATAAGCTCCGCTCTTAAATAGGTCAGAGAGTGGCAGGAAGGGGAGGGGCTTATCTAGGGACTGTGAAGGGAGGCCTGAGCTGTCCGTCAAGGGTGGAAGGCGAGGGACCAATCCTAAGAGGCGGCCTAATTCTACGTCACAGCCCACAGGACCGCCTCCGGGTTCACCACCAGGCACCATCTTAGCCACACGTGGTCCCAAGGCTGGGAGGCGGGGCCAGCTAGGGCTGCCTTTCCGGGTTCCGTATAATAGCCACATGTGACCCCAGGGCTGGGAAACAGGCAGGGCCAGCTAATTGCCTCTTAATGGTGCAAGGCATCTGAGCATGCCCCACAAATGGAAAATATGTTTTAGGACAGAGGGAGCTGAGTGCCAGTGGCTCACACCTATAATTTTAGCTACTCAGGAGGCTGAGATCTAAAGATCAATGTTCAAAATCAGCCCAGGTAGGAAAATCAGTGAGATTCTTATCTTTAATTAACCAGCAAAAAGCCATTAAGTGGAGGCGTAGCTCAAGTGTTAGTGCTAGCCTTGAGCAAAGAAGCTAAGGGACAGCACTCAGACCCTGAGAACAAGCCCAAGTACCAACACACACACACACACACACTCTCTCTCTCTCTCTCTCTCTCTCTTACACACATAGTAGCAAGAGGGAAAAAGGAAAAAAATGAGTCATATTAGTCACAAACATTATGCCAACAAGCCTTCATTCTTCCACTATAATCCCTCTCACATCTAAGCTCTAGCTGAATTGGAAGGAGATGGGGCCAGATGGGAACAGGGAGTAAAGGTTGTCCCACTTTCTCTTCTCTGTGTCTGATTTATTTCAAAGGCCACCTGTGCCATTTTTAGCTCTCCCAGCTTATTCTCCCTTGGAGTTGTTTTTAACTTGAGTCATTCATTCACTGAAACACTAAAGTTGGGTTCCAAGAGGTAAAAGACATAAAACTTGTATATAACAGAGAATTACCAAGGAAATGGGTTATCATAAAGTATATAATGACTGTCATCAATAACAACAGGGAGAGAAATCAATACCATCATTACTTTAGTATATAGTCCTTTCTCACAACCTCCCAAATACCATACTTTCAAAAATCAATCCTGTTTTGAAAATTTATATTGTTTGAGATAATTAGAGACATTCTGATATAGTTCCAGAAACAGAGCTGGAATCTCTGGCCTAAAGAACAAAACACACAAAACTCTCCATGTAGACCTGATATATCCTTTGAGTTTCATGTCCCTTCCTCACATGAAGCTTCTCAAGTCAGAATTCTGAGAGCATCTTAGTTTGGTGGTTTGGAATTGAGATGGCTCAGGAGGTGGCAGCCATATGGTCATAAGAGCTGTACTCATCTCAAAGCCCAACAGACACTGAAGAATCAACTTCTAAGCTCAGCATTGGGAGTTTGGGCCAGTCTCAGTTCCTCCCAGGCTCTAGAACAGAAGCTTTACTACCTATGTGAATCTCTCTATATGACTGCAAACAACAGAGTGAATGGCTTTGCTGGCAAGGGTACAGAGAGCTCTATTTAGTAACTCTATTTCAACAGTATTGGTGGGACTATTAATAGTGAAGCAGTCTGGAAAATAATATGATGATTATAAAGTTACATGTAACAAACACTTGTAAATATGTGTGTATACGTACACATATTTATGTTATGATCCAGTAATCTCTCTGTTAGGAATTTATCCAAGAAAGACCAAAATATATGTCCATACAAATATCTATAAATAAATATGTAGGGCTGGTAATGTGGCTTAGTGGTAGAGTGCTTGCTTAGCATGCATGAAGCCCTGAGTTTGATTCCTCAGTACCACATAAACAGAAAAAGCCAAAAGTGGCACTGTGGCTCAAGTGGTAGAGTGGTAGCCTTGAGTAAAAGCAGCTCAGGGACAGTGCCTAGGCCCTGATTTCAAGCCCAGGGACAGGATATATAGAGAGATTGATAGATATAGATATAGATATAGATATATGCATGCTCTAGGCATAAATTAAAATCTGAAAAAAATTCAATTTTTCTCAAACTAGTGAACATATATAATATATAGCATATCCACATAAAGTAATATTACTAAGTAATTTATGAAACACCCTGGATGTCTCTCAAAAAATCATGTGCTAAGTGAAAGAAGCCAGACACAAGAGGGTAACAGTACAATTCCACTTATGACATTCTGAAAAGAGTAAAACCATAGCCACAGATCAGATCTGTGGCTGAGAATAGGATTGTGGGGTTCAAGACCCTGTCCCCCTGCTTCACCCAGGGAGATGTTAAATCCCAAATTGTGAAAGAAACTCGGCTCTACTCCTCCCGCCCGCAGAAGGAGCAAGGTGTGTCTTTATGGGCGACGCTAAGCTGAGGAAAGATGCCAAAACCTCCCCCCATCCCCCCCTCACATGTCCAGAGTAGACGCAGGACAGAGATTTCGAGGAGCCAGTTTGGATGTTCCACCAGTCTCAAAGAAGTTTAATTAGGGAGGGGTTTATAACGGTAATAGCAGGCAGGAAGGGGAGGGACTAATTGAATATTAACGATTGGCTAAATGGGCTGTCCCTTAGGTGATGTCACGGAACTTCCTCTATGGGCGGAGACCACAGCCCCCCCAAGGACTGGGTTTCTAGGGTCTCCGCCGCCATGATGGCATGCACGTGCTCGCCCCCAGGGGCGGGGGTTTCTCTTCCGGTTGAAGCCTTGAAGCCGGAAAGAGGTGGGACAGGCTAAAGCCAGCTGTCCCTCTTAAAGGCACAGCCATCCCGGACATCTGCCTCTTTTTTTTTTTTTTTTTTTTTTAATGAGCAGGGGCTGTAAACATATGGCATATATAGGCATGAGGCAAATGCTGACATAAAATATATATGTGGCCCCTTCCACAAAAGGGGTGAGGGGGCCATCCATTTGGCTCAGTCCAGAGAAGTTGGAGTCCTTAGCCTGTTTCTGTGCCATTCAAGATAATGCGGGCATCATTCCTCTTTTGGCGGTGAGGTAGAAGCAGGTTGAAGCTTTGGCATCTCTGGTAGTTCACAGTAGCTGGTAACTTAACATATGGTTAGTAAAACTTTTTTTTCATACATTGAGCTGAAGGCGCTAAACCTTTACGCTTACTTTTTAAAACATTTTTATCATGAAACATTGAGGTTGAGTGTCAAAACCCTCAGCTCCTATTTCCCTTCAATGGGACTCCCTAACAGCAGCGTGAAAGGCAAAAGGGAGAAACAGTGCAATTCCCTATTTCAGTCCCTGTGCAAAGCCGTGGGCAATATTGCCACGGCAAAAAAATCACGCCATGAGAGACACTCAAGGAAGAGTCTAGAAAGCAGACAGGGAAAGGAAACTGGCTGTCTCCTACCGCTATCGCCATTGTGTGCAGGCAGGCTTTCTATATTCTCTTGGAAGAGCAGAAGAAATCCAGTATGGTCCTTGTTTCCCTAGAGAAAGCAACAAGACATTTCTCCAGAGCAAGTGCTCTGGGTTTAGTTTTCCAACCTGGAAAGGCACATACAATGCTCCATCCCACACTGATTTGGGATGATTTAAAATTTTTTAAGATTTTTTTTAAAGATATTTAATATAAGCATAACTATTCTTTTCTTTTCTTTTCTTTTCTTTGGCCAGTCCTGGGCCTTGGACTCAGAGCCTGAGCACTGTCCCTGGCTTCTTTTTGCTCAAGGATAGCACTCTGCCACTTGAGCCACAGCGCCACTTCTGGCCGTTTTCTGCATATGTGGTGCTGGGGAATTGAACCCAGGGCCTCATGTATACGAGGCAAGCACTCTTGCCACTAGGCCATATCCCCAGCCCAGCATAACTATTCTTAATTAATCATGGGGGCTACTCCCCCTCTTTTGTTTTTTAAAATTATGACACAGGCGGGCACCAGGCAGAGAGTATTGGTGAAGGTCTTTTTTTCTGGAGCTACTTCCTGCTGAAAGGGGCGACATAATCAAGGGCCCCTGATTAGCCTGGCACCGTCCAGTGTGGTTGACAAAAGTTCCCATCATTACCACGAGAATGGTCACTAAGGCCAGAGGGTGCCATGGTCCTCCTCTGCCAACTCCTGCGTCTTGGGCATACCCAGAAGTTTCTAGGGCTGTGGCCTCCAGGATTCAGGTCTGTGTTAGGGTGAGGGCCATGAACGGCAAGTTCCCAGGTGGTGATCTCAGCAAGAGATGTGATTCTGTTAAAAGAGACTTTTGAAAAGGTCAGGCAAAAGACTGATAAGTTTATAGGGCTAGTTAACATGAATGGCAGAGAACATACCCTGGGCATAAGCCAGGAAAGTTCCATTTGGAGCATAAACCCAATTGTGAAATGAACAGGTAAGGAGGAATGACTGAAAGAAGTGTTTAGTGATAGAGAACCGGTTTGGCATAGCCAGTCAGAGGCAAAAAATAAATATATATATACATATATACAACTGGCAGAAAAAAAAAGGAAAATGGACAGGTATTATTTTTCTCAATTTCCTGGCTCTGATCAGTTTTGAAAGGGCAAGACAAGGCAACTCCGTTTAGGATATGACACCATTCTCCTCTCACTCCACTCCACATTCCCGTCTCCTGGACTGGCTGAGTCCCAGGAGTTCTAGCGCTTGTTTCTGGGATGGCATGCTCCCATCTGCATTTAGGGGTTTTGAACTTGGGTCCTGAGCACTGTCCCTGAGTACTTCTGCTCAAGGCTAGTGCTCTACCACTTGAGCCACGGTGCTGCTTTCAGCATTTTGTTGGTTCTCTTGAGCCAAGCTCTCAATCTGGCTCTTTGCTGGTTAACTGGGAGGTGGAGTTTTAGAGAGATTTTCCTTTTGCCCGGGCTGGCTTTGAGCTGTATCCAAGGAGTTTTAGATATAAAAGCCCTTTTTATTCCCAATGGAGCAACAGGAGAACAACAGAAATAATCCATTTGTAACTTATTGAGAGCTGACCAAAAACCATTTGTTAAAGTTTTGCTGTAACATTTAGAGAACATGAGATCTATGTGCCATCAAATTAAAACATCATTTAACCTTACTGGAAAGTGGAAGAGAACACAAATGAACAACAATCAGAGGGCAGAAGGTTAAAACAATGTGAAAGTGGCTGTGTCTTTTAGCCCAAATTGGCAGGTTCCATGCCATTCGATGGAGTCAGGCATGAGAGACCTGGGCAAGGCTGCAGTGGCATCTCTGGATAGACTGTCACATCTCCTTTTGGGTTGCCTGCAAAGTCTACACAAACTGGTTAAGATATTTAAAATCCCCCAGCATTCCTGGCTTTCGTAGGCTGATGCCCTTCTGGTTTAAGCAGCGTAAAAGGATTTTCTTAATCACAAAATCCACATGGCTAGCTCTGTGGCCACCAACATAACTGTGATGTAACCTGGAGTAACTGTTAGGATAGGACTATTCAAATCCTCACAAGACTCCTAGATTGTTCGAGCAGTTTCCAATGCAAGAGAGAGAGAGAGAGAGAGAGAGAGAGAGAGAGAGAGAGAGAGAGAGAGAGAGACCAAGGAATTGTTAGTAGTGAAACCAGGCAGCTTGGGAACAGACAGCTAGCACACGTGTTGGACCTGCATCCTAGGAAGCAAAATGTTTAATTTGGGGTCAGGAAAATTTAGGTTAATAGTCACATTTGTATGAAATGATTCCGATTCCTTGATTTTGAGAGTTTATGAGAACACAGAAGAGAAAAATGGGAAGGTAAAATCTTAATTTATATCAAGGAATTGTCAGGACTAGATGTACACTTGACTCTTAACACACTGGATATAAAGAGTAACACACTGGTTTATATCATTGTACTTATACCACATGCTGTATATTTGAATTTTTTGGAGTTTTTCTTAGACACATTTGCTTGCACCCAAACATGACCGGTTTGGGTTGAAAACCTATTTTTGTTCTGCTTTTAAGTTTTACCAACAGACATACAGACACACAGACAATGCATATGAACTTTGAGCGCTCTTAAAGTTGCTTTTCTGATTGGCCATTTAAGTTTTTCCAGTGGCAAATGGTATTATTTTGCCCATAATAGAACCACGTGGTTAATAAAAAACAAAAAGAAAACTCTCCTAGTCATCGAATCCCAAGACAACTCTGTGGCTCCCAATTTTTTCAAATCACATCAGGCAAGTAAACTTTCCATCCATCCAGAAAAACTCCTCCAATTTTTTTTGTAAGAATCATAATTACAAATTTAGACATTTATCCATGTAACTTTTCAATAAGTTGGTGAGAATCATTAGCTTGTTTTGCCATATTTTTCTATATACAGGGCTAAAGAGAATTTACTTTTATCCCCACAGGTTAATTGTACATACTTTAACACACTTGCTTGATTACATGTAACTTAAGATGGGAGTCTTGCTTATTGCATCACCGTATTTACATAGAATTTGGTACCGAATCATTAGACTGACATCAAAATAACTGTGACAAAAGTACTTTGAACTGGTAATTATAGGAAATCCAACCAAATTACTTATTGCTGTATCAGAACCATTTGTTTGCCCTTTTTTAATATCTCCAATTACTCCATTTTTGTCAGAAATCTGGGGCTTTTCCTTGTTTTAACGCTGCCTGCAGCTGTAAGTTTGACACAGAGAGAAACGACAGGGAATCACAGCGGGGGGATGGGTCTCACAGACCGGCATCTGGCACTGGCCCCGCCCAGCTGCAGCGGGAGGAAAATAACACAAAGCTAACAGAATACAGACTGCCCCTGCCCACCACCGCTGCATCCCCGGAGACAAGCGCAGCCGCTGCTCGTGAACCCGAGCGCCCCCCACCCCCCGCCTGAGGCCGCGCGGAGCCCAAATTGCTCTCCGCACACACCCCACGACCCGTTCACAGATCGGGACCTGGAAACACCAGGTGGGCAGGGTCTCCCAGGCAGGGTCTCCCAGGCAGGATGGCGGCATCCGCTCCGGGCACCACAGCCACAGTCGCCACCGCCACCACGGGCACCGCCATCCCCAGCGCTCCCCTGCCAGCTGCGGGACCGCGATCGTCTGCCTGTCTCTTGTGCCCTCTGTGCTTTCTACCACGAAAGCACCACGACGGATTTCCCGTGGGAAGGGCAAAGCCATACTGTCCCGCCCGCCCGGAGCCATCGGCTCTCAGCCTGAACCTCCCAAAAGTCCAATCCAGTATTTTGGAGCATGAATCGTAATATCTTAATAATTGGTTCGCTCCACTGGCTATGCGTTTGCCCCATCTGGATGGGCACTCTTTCCCCTGAGCCCAATTACTCAGCAAAGCCTATGGGGTTATTGAGCCCCGAAATTACTGGCCGTGCGTTCGTTCGCCCCCCCGACTTGGGCGCCACTTGTGGGGTTCAAGACCCCATCCCCCGCTTCACCCAGGGATATGTTAAATCCCAAATTGTGAAAGAAACTCGGCTCTACTCCTCCCGCCCGCAGAAGGAGCAAGGTGTGTCTTTATGAACTATGCTAAGCTGAGGAAAGATACCAAAACCTCCCCCGTCCCCCCCACGTGTCCGGAGTAGATGCAGGACGGAGATTTCGGGGAGCCGGTTTGGATGTTCCACCAGTCTCAAAGAAGTTTAATCAGGGAGGGGTTTATAACGGTAATAGCAGGCAGGAAGGGGAGGGACTAATTGAATATTAACAATTGGCTAAATGGGCTGTCCCTCAGGTGATGTCACGGAACTTCCCCTATGGGCGGAGATCACAGCCCCCCCAAGGACCGGGTTTCTGGGGTCTCCACTGCCATGATGGCATGCACATGCTCGCCCCCAGGGGCAGGGGTTTCTCTTCCGGTTGAAGCCGGAAAGAGGTGGGACGGGCTAAAGCCGGCTGTCCCTCTTAAAGGAACAGCCATCTCCAACATAGGATAATTGGACGGACTACAAAGAGAAGACTACAAAGGGACCCAAGGAAAGTTTCCTTTATCTGTAGTAAATGGTGATTACATACTTTTGTCAATAGTCATACCTTTATCTATATCTAGACAGAATAAGTTGTTGTACTCATTTCCTTACATATGTAACTGTAACCCTTCTGTACATTACCTTCACAATACAGAAAAAGAAAAAGAAAGAGTAAGTTGTGTGTAAATTATATATCAGAAGACCTGACTTTGAAACTAAAATAACATAAAAAGAGCCAAGGTGACTCACAGCTGTAATCCTAGTACTTGGGAGGGCTGAGATAGAAGGATCATGAGTTTGAGGCCAGGTAGGGCTATATAGTTAGACTGGGTGTATTGGGGGTGGGATGGGAGTAGGGGGCTAGGAATGGATCCCAGTTGCAAAGTAGGTACTCAGCATGTGTGAAGCTCTGAGCCAGATCCTAGCACTATTATCCTAACAGCAAAAGAAAAGAAAGGAGAGAAGGACAGAGGGAAAGAAAGAGAAAGAAAGAAAGAGGAAAGGTGGGAAGGGCATTCTAATCAAAAGTAACAGCAAGAGACTAGCATAGAAGTGTGCAGTGAAGTTTGCTTAAAATACTACAAATGGTTCAGTGTCACAGGTCAGAACAGTTCAGTGTCAATTTGGCAAAGAAGTTGAGGTTCTATGATGTACAGTGGTTGGCCTACTGCCACCCAGCTAAGTCATCAGTTTTCCATACAGTTTGAAAATGTGCTCAGAGTTAGAGAACTTGTGCATAAGGCTCTGGGTTCTATTCTCAGCAACACACACACACACACACACACACACACACACACACACAGAGAGAGAGAGAGAGAGAGAGAAGACAGAGAAAAACAATAAATTGACATAGTATTTCAGGGGAAAGAAATAAGACTTTTTAAAGAAGCTCTTTTTGGTGAGTATATGTATGCCAGTGCTGGGCCTTGAACTCGGGACCTCACACAGTCACATGGATTTTTCATTTAAGGGTATGGCCATTCAAGTCATACCCTACTTACTGTTTTTTGCTGGTTAACTGGAGATAGAGTCTCACAGATTTTTCTGCCCAGGCTGGCTTTGAACTACAGTCCTCTGATCTCAGCTTCCTCAGTAGCTAGGATTAAGGGCAAGAACCACTAATTCTGGCAGAAGCTGTTTAAGATCTGAATATAATTACAATTACATTAATTTTATAGAATACACTGTCTACATGGCTTTTGTGAGACTGGGAGAGTACATTAAAGGTAGAATTTGATCTAAACAATTTAGTAGATAAAAAAAATCAATACAAACTGAGAAATTGTACCCTCAGCATGCACTCCTTTCTGCTTGTGCATCAGTTAGAGATGACTGCATGGGAGAGTTAACTGCTGCATAAAATAGGAAATTAAAATTAAAAAGCTCTTATGCATATTTTTAGAGAACAGAAACAATTACAATTAAATGTAACTCAAAATCAAGTTAGTAGAGTTGGCATTTAAATTGGCTGTTTAATTAGCAAAATTCTGTATGATTAAAGTAGTTACTTGAAAATGTCTTTCAAAAAGTAAAGCATTTTAATATGCTACAGTTCTTAGATGATGTACATAACTTGATCTTTGCATCTGCCCACTCTGGAATTGACTTCTTCTGTACTTTGAATTAATGAGCTCTTGGACTAATGCTTTAGAAGAAGCTTATCAGAATGAACACAGAAAGTAAATCTTATTTGACAACAAAATATACTCAGCCTCAAAAGACTGTTGGCTCTCTTCAATGCATAAATTAATATAAAGGAGAAAAAATGTTGTCTTCATGCTCAAGTCTTGGGACTTTATCTGCTATTCCATTGGAATTATGAATGGGGTGGGTGACCATCTTTGACAGTGTTGATGAAATAGAATTCTTGAGGGTGTAATAGAAAAAAATCCTGCTGGGTACTGCCATCTCATGCCTGTAGCCTTAGCTACTCAGGAGGCTGAGATCTCAGGATCTCAGTTCAAAGCCAGCCATAGCAAAGAAAAATCATGAGACCCATATCCCCAATTAACTAGCAAAACGCCAGAAATGGAGGTGTAGCTCAAACGGTAGAACACTGGCTTTGATTGAAAAAAGAAAATAAAACAAGCAAACAAGAGCTTTAACAATTAATTTTAAAACTCTTACTTGTATATTGGGCACCAGTGGCTCATGCCTGTAATCCTAGCTACTCGGGAGGCTGAGATCTGAGAATCGAAGTTCAGAGCCAGCCAGGAGAGGGAAGTTGGTGAGACTCATCTCCAATTAACCACCAGAACACCAGAGGTAGTGCTATGGCTCAAAGTGGTAGAATGCTAGCCTTGAGCTGAAGAGGTCAGGGACAGTACCCAGGCACAGAGTTCAAGCCCAATGACCAAAAACAAAACATATAAACAAATAAAATAAAAAAAACCCTCTTACTTGTAACTCTAGGAAAGTCACTGAGAAAGAATGTCTCTTTTTCATTTAGAAGTAGACCATACAAATAAGAATTTTTAAGAATAAGCAAGTTTTAAAAATCCCCATGGCAGACCCTAGCTAGCTACTTGCCAGATACATTTCATCTTTCTGTACACTTCATACAACTATGTTTCCCAACTCTCTTACATCTAAAGTGGAATTACGTGGCCAGTTCTTGTGCATGAAGTGTGAGAAGAGATGTACCACTGCCCTGTGGAAGCAGAGACCCTCCTCCATTCTTATTTCCCTCTCTGCATCACCTAGAATATGCCAGAGAACTTTGGGGGGACATGTCAAACATGGTAGAGCCACCTCAAATGACTACATACTGACACACAGCCCTCACCTTCCCAACCGTACCAACAACTCATTTGATCTTCAAGATGAGCAAGACATAAACCACTGTTATTAGAAGCCACTGGGACTGGGAGATTCATTTCCCAGATTATCTATTATTTTCTCCAATAAGAAAGTATCACTATGAGTACACACCTGTAATCCTGGCTACTCAAGTGGCTGATATCTGAGGATCAAAGTTTGAAGCCAGTCTGGGCTGCCTATTAAGCACCAAAAAAGCCAGAAGTAAATCTGTGGCTCAAATAGTAGAGCACTAGTTTTGAGTTAAAAAGCCTAGAAATAGCACCCTGGCCCAAGTTCAAGAAAGGAAGGAGGATGAGGAAAAGGAGGATGACAAGGAGGAGGAGGGGAAGAAGGAGGAGTAGGAAGAAGAGGAAGAAGGAGGAGGAGGGGGAAGAGGGAGGGGGAGCAAGGGAAGGAGGAGGAACAGGGAGAGAAGGAGGAGGAGGAGAAGGAGAAGGAGGAGAGGAAGGAAGAGAAAGAGGAAGAGGAAAAGGAAGAAGAAGAAGAAGAAGAAGAAGAAGAAGAAGAAGAAGAAGAAGAAGAAGAAGAAGAAAAGAAGAAGGTGGTCCCCAGAATGACTAATCTAAATGCAATATCTAACCAGTGTTGCCCCTTTGCTTTTTTTTATTTTTTTATTTTTTTTATTTTTTTGGCGAGTCCTGGGCCTGAGCACTGTCCCTGGCTTCTTTATGCTCAAGGCTAGAAATCTGCCACTTGAGCCACAATGCCACTTCTAGCCTTTTTCTATATATGTGGTGCTGATGAATTGAACCTAGGGCTTCATGTATACAAGGCAAGGCAAGTACTCTTGCCACTAGGCCATATTCTCAGCCTATTTGGTTTTTTTTTGTTTTTTTTTTGCATTATCCTTGCCACCCAGAACTCCCACCCATGACAAGAAAGTCACCAGCACTCAATCAGGCTAGGAGTCTTTATTTAGCTGTGCACAGTGTCTGCTCTCCACCATCAGGATGGTAAAGAACAGCAATGACCCACTGCAGGGCTGGTGTTTTAAAGGTAGAAGCTATGTATTCTACAGCAGGTGGCCATGTAGCACAGACACAGGGGGTCAATGCAGGGGGTCAGAGAAAGCAGCTGTTTACAGAAACAGAATTTTGCAGTCAGGCTGGCCTATTGTCAACTTTATTTTAACAATTGTTACCATGTTCCCCTAATATCAACTAAGCAAGCATGAGTGTGCTAAAACAATCCAGTACTCAATCATAAGTGGACCAACCTGACAGTCACCATGGCATTTCTGTAACGACTACTATGGTTATTTCTGTAATCTATTACTATGATCATTTTTACAATCCGTTACTCCATTACTATGGTTGCTGCCTAGATACAGAGAGGAACAAGGGCTACATATATTTTTAAATGTCATACTATGAGGAACTTGTCTCATGGGTGGGAATGCAGCCCTCTAGCATGGAGTCACTAAATGGAGTTATAGAAGCTAAGAATAAACTCTAAGACAGTGAAATTTTACAAGCCTATTGGCTCTGTAGCTAGGGGCTAAACTTTTCCTTGGTTTTCACATTTTTCTTTAGTTGTCTACAATAGAAATCAGTAGATTTTACCCTTTGGTGGACCAAGTACATTTTCAAACCTAGGAAAAATCTAAACTACTTTCCTTAGGAAAACAAAGAAATATACAGGTGCTTAAGTTTTTGTCTAAAACCTCAAGATGTTTTACAAAGCTCAAAAGGCTCAGTAAGTCTCAGGCTAAGAAATCCATTGTTAGCAATTAGTATACTAAAAATACAGATCTCAGAAAAGTAATAAGGAATATTACGTCCAAGCTTTCCAATCTTCCCTTTCTTCTACATCTATCAGTCCTATTCATGTCATTGATCTTTGAACTTAAAAACAGAAAATTTAGGCCTTCGACATTGATTTTTCTGTCTCAAAGCAGAGTTGTCAATGTAACAGTCCTAATACCAAACAATTCTGTCAGTGTGCCTTTTGATTTCGGTATTGATTGTGAACAGTGTCTGCCTGAGAACAAACAGCAATGTGACAATCAATGTGCTATGTTAGGCACTGCACAAATGCTTTTGGAAAATGATCTAGCAAGCCTCTCAAGACTTTTCCAATTTTTCCCTGGTTTCTCTCTCTATCCTCATCTCTTGTCTCCTTCCTATATATCTTGGTGTTCATCTGCCAATACTAGAGCTTGAACTTAGGGCCTAGGTGTTGTCCCTTAGCTCAAGACTGGTACTTGTTTCTGTCTCTAGTTGCTTGGCCCCATCACTAGGCCTAGTCAGACAGAAAATCACCAGGGGGATCATGCTGTAAACTAAATCTGCTGCTTACCTCATAGCAGCCAGGAAACAGAGAGAAATACAGAGTCCCAAGATCCCCTTCCGGATCCCTCCCACACTGGGCTCCTTTCCTTCTATTAGTCCTCACCTAAGTTTTACCATCTCTGGACAGAACCTCCCCTGGGGACAACCTTGTAAAACATGGGCCTTTCGGCAACACATTCCAAACTTTAACCACAGAGGACACACAAGAAGTGCCTCAGAGGCAAGGGATTTTTGATTTGGGCCTCATGAGTTGAGCTAGAGTATGTCAGAGAGAAGAAAAGCAGGATTTACACAAGCTCTCCTACGGGGAGCCATATAAAAAAGAGTAACTCCACCTCCATGTTGTAAAACCTGATCATCAAAAGCCCCAGGTCTTTTCTAAGCCATACCTTCATAAACAGTAATAATGAGGGTTCCTTTGTGGTGCTTTGTGACTCAGTACTGACATGAAGATAGCTAAGGGGTTAGAAAAGGAAGCTTATGTTGGTCATAATTCGTTCTGGCACAATAAAGGTCAATAACCACTTGACATTCAGAAAACATCTAATGCTGACAAGTGCAACTCGTTTGTCTCAGTCAGCTTAGACTATCACAATGAAGTCCATAGAAGAGAGGGCTGAAACAACAGAAATGTTCTAGAGGCTGGAAGTCCAAGGTCAAGGTGCCAACGTAATCCTGTTCTAGCAAAGAGAGACAGTGAGACAGAGAGAAGTAGAGACAGAGACAGACAGAGATAGACAGAGACAGAGAGACAAAAACAGAGACAGAGAGAGATCATTCTGGCATCTCTTCTTATAAATGTACTAATTACATCGTGTAAGCCCTATTTATAACCTCATTGACACCGAATTACTTCCTGAAAGTTCCATCTCCAAATTCCATCACATTAGGTGTTCACCTAATAGTCTTTATAACAAAATTACTTAGTAAGCAATGAAATCATTATTCAGAAACTGAGTTTTGCAAGAAGGCATTTAGAGGGTGTGACAAATTGAGAGGCTTAGCCAAGAGGCAAAGGTGAAGGCAATTTATAGTGACCTGCATAGGCTTGTGCCTGCATATGCTTGAGTGCAAGTGGACACACGTACACACACACACACACACACACACACACACACACACTGACTTCTATCTTCAATTCAGCATATCACTTTATGAATACAACACATCTTGATCCGAGTCATCCTTTCCATCATTCTCCTCCATCTCTCCCAACCCGACTCATGCCCTCAAATTACCTGGTCACATTGTCACATATGTACATTGAGTATTATGACTGCATGTGTCTACCCTTCCTCTCTCCAGTCACTCAGCGATTTCTTGTCATGGCACTTGAGAAATTCCTCTAATTTCTAGGACTTGGTCTTTAACAAGCTGGGAGAATATTTCAATGGCACAGCTCTTGTGTGGCAAAACCTGAATTCTATCTTCAGCACTACAAGACAAAACAAGACAGGCCCCAGTGGCTCACACCTATAATCCTACCTACTCAGGAAACTGAGATACAATGATCCTTGTTGACAGTCAGTGTAGGAAGGAAAATCTGTGATATTCTTATCTCCAAGTAACCACCAAATAAACCAGAAGTGGTGCCATGGCTCAAGTGGTAGAGCACAAACCTGGTTGTTGATTCTCATAGGGAAATTTATATTTCAGAGTAATCCTGGTGGGTTTTTTAAAGCCATCTGAAGGTTAATGAGAAAAGCATAATACAGGAGTGTAACTCTCCCCAGAACTTTCTCCTGCTGAAATAGTTCATAATCACAAAGGGGACTTAACAAGAAACACTCCTTTCCCATAACCAATTGAAAAGGAATTGTAATTTGTCCTATTTAATTATTCTGCTTCTATACTTTTATGCTTCCAAGATTGAGTTTGAACTAGAGGGGATCCCAGAACTAAAAGATTACTCTTTCAAAGACCTTTTGCTTCCTTGGCTAATTTTTGTGATGCTTAGGGTTCATTTTTACTAATGACAAAGTATGTGTTTTTCTTCCAATCCATTTATCTTCCTACTTCATTACTCTTTCTTTATTCTGATCCGAATTTTTTCTTTCTTTCTTTCTTTTTTTTGAGGGGGTGGGGTTGGTCATGGGGCTTGAACTCTGGGCCTGGATGCTGTCCCTGAGCTCTTGAGCACAAGGCTAGCACTCTACCACTATGAGCCACAGCACCACTTCCAGTTTCTAGTGGTTAATTGGAAATAAGAGTTTCAAGGACTTTCCTTCACAAGCTGGCTTTGAGCTATATGCTCAGATCTCAGCCTTCTAAGTAGCTAGGATTGTAGGCATGAGCCACTGTCACCCAGCTGAATTTTTCTGTTCTATGACTTCATTTTTTCTTTTGTGGTACTGGTTTGAACTCAGGATCTCATGCTTCATTCAGGGCAGAACCACTGAACCATGCTTCCAGTCCTTATTTTTGAGAGAGGAGTCTCACTTTCAATCCAGGTTTTTGCCTGGACTTTGATCCACCTATTTGAGGCTTTCTGCCATAGTTTGGAGAACAAGTAAGGACTACAACACCCTTCTACTGGTTGAGAAGGAGTCTCATATGTATTCCTGGGTTGGCTTCAAACTGTGATCCTCACTATCTCAGGCTCCTGCATAGTTAGAATTACAGGTGAACCTCAGTGTCTAGCTCTATGACTCTTAATACATTGATTGCAAGGTATGGATGGAGCTCAGTGTCAGAGTCCTTAACATGCACAGGGCTCTAAATTTAATCTTCATCATTGCAAAACAAAATAAAATAAAACACACTCATTATTACAGCTGGGCAATTACTCTTATAGTTCTCTGAACATGCTACATATACCATTCAATAAATATTTGATTGGTTCATGGACATTCTTTATAAATAGCACTAGCTTATTAATTATGTATCTGTTATGTACAGTTTGTAAAATGAGAAATTGCAAGAGCAAGTTGTATGCAAATGAACTGATTCCTAGATGTCTCTTTATTGCTTGTGCTACCCAAAGCACTTTATCCCAAGCGCAGTGAAGTGCTATACTGCGTGGTTAGCATGCTTGAGATCCTGGTTTCAATCCCAGGACCATTTTTTAAAGGCTACACTATCTCATCTGTTGCATAGGGACACTAATAGAAAGTAGGACATCACACCCAACTACATTTAAATGCCAAAATTTTTCTAAAGCCTACCAACCTCATCACCCTACCAACCTATATTTTCAGTTAGAGAAGGACAGAGTTCTTCTCTAGGGACTGAAGAGTTAAAGTAAACCCCATTTTCAGGCAGCCCCCATTTTGTTGTCTGTTTAAACTATGAGTAACCCAGGCCACCAATTATTCCGGCTAGCAGGACAAGGTTATTAGGGCCCAGGTGGTCAGGAAACTCCCTGCTTAACTCTAACCACCTGGGAATGCTTAACTCTAACCGCCCCAGAATGCCTCGAGCCCTGAGCCAATCAGATTTGTATCCGTATCCTAATCTTGCTTGAACACCTGATTGCTGTAACTTTGGTTTTTGCCTTTATAAGCTCTGTGAAATCTCAGCTCAGGGCCTTCCTCCTAACCTCTGCTGTGTTGGTGGGTAGGATGAGGCCCGATCTGCAGCTCGCCTGAATTAAAGCCTTGCTTTTGCATATCAGAACGTCTGGCTCTCGGTGGTCTTCTTGGTGGTCTTCTCGTGACTTGGGCATAACAGTCGGGGGCTCGTCCAGGATAGCCCCAGAGACCCCCGAGACCCCAGACTCCGAAGGTAAGAATACAGCGCTGTTGATTTGTCTTGTCCTGTCATTTGTCTGTCTGTTTTGCTTCCTCCTTGAGGACGGTCGTTCTGACTCATATTTCTTGAAGGGATTGTCAAAGCAAACACGCTTGCATGGCAATCCTGGAGGGACTCTCCACCCTTGAAGGGGGACCCCTGGAACTCCGCCTTGAACTTGGGTCCACTCCTTCTGTACCCTTGCAGGAGGTTGTGGGACAACTTGGGAGATCTCCAACTCATAGCTTTTCTTTTTCTCAGGCCTGTGCGTTTTCCTCCTTTTGTATTAATTGTTTTTGTTTTTTGTAGCCTTTTGAACTGAACATCTGATCAGAGCTATAGGTAACATTCTATCTTGGGAACCTCCATCTAGCCCCCTAGACTTGATCCAAGCTCACTGGAGGGAGGTTAAGGAGATAGCTCAGAACCAGAGTGTGGCCCTTAAGAAGGAAAAGTGGGTCACCCTGTGCAAGTAAGAATGGCCCACCTTTGAGGGAGCTAATTGGCCACCCAAGGGGAGCTTTGACATAGGTAAGATCAGGACTTTGCAACACCTAATCTAGACCCCTCGTTCGGGCCATCCAAACAAGACAGAAACCAAGAAGGAAGAGAAGAAATTGTACTCACCTGTCCCCCAGGGAGGAAGCACGGAGGAGGAATGTTTCCCCCTCAATACTCCCCACCCCAGTTAACTCTACAAGAGGAGGACTCTGAGGAAAATGTTTCAGCTGTGCCCTCCGCTCCGGAGGGTCCCAACTAGTCAACTCGCCAGCACTGGCAGCCCAGGATACGGACCAGCCCTGAGTCCTGACCCACAGCTGCCCAGGGGTGGACTCGGGGCCAGCCCAAGCCACCCGCAGGCAACAGGGAGTGACCCCACTGCGCAGCGCTGTCGTCTGTGTTGTTTGTGATTCTGACAGTCTCTTCTGTGTCAAACCTGCATAAGATGTACAGGCGACAGCTCACAATCAGTGTGAGTGTCCGCAAAAAGAACTCTGGGGGACCCCCACCCAACCTTCTTCAGCAGAAAATTATTTGGTGTGCTAAAATGTTTTACTAAGACTATCAAGCCCTGGAAAATGAGGCTGGAGAATGCTAAAATCATTTGTTAAAAGTTTTGTCTTGAGAGAGGAGAAAGATGGCGCCGAAAGAATAGGGAGGCACCCCGACTCACACCAACTGAATAGCGAGCTGGGAACTCCAACACCCAACACCCCATCAAGAACCCAGCAAAACCAGCATCCAGAAGCAGTGGAGAAACGCAGGAAAACAAAAAGGAGCAAAAAAGAAGAACCGAAAACCTACACAGAGCCGGAGATTCACCGGGGCACCCTCCCCCCACCAGCCGACCCTGGCCCAAACAGGGTCAGGCTGGGAAAGGGGAACCCGGCGATCAGCACACAGGCTGCCAGGAGCGCAGAATTCATATAGCGGGAGACCCCACGGACACAAGGCAGGGTGCGGACCAAGACACACACCGGCAGGGACGAGAAGTTCGGGTCCACACCGGGTTCGGACAAGGGAACCCAGCGCAGCAGAAATCGGGAACCAGGGAAGCCACCACGACACTTCGCTTACCCCTGGAGGGCCAACGGCTGCGCGGGACACACACACAAAGCAGCAAAAGTGAGTCCCCCATAATCCCTTCCCCCAACGGGAGACCCAAGCCCGAAAAGAAGCTAGATCTCCCTTCCTCCCCCTCCCCACTCCCGAGGGAACAAAGAACCCCCAAATCAGGCGGGAAGCTCCCATCAGGCGCTGGGAAGCCAGTTTAGCAGGGGAAGGGCGGAACAGCCCCCAGCCCCCACAGGTTCCTGAACTGGCAGAACCGGCCCCGTCCCCTTCCCATCAGGGGCCGGGGGACAGCCGGCAGGGCAAGCCCCACCCGAGGCACCTGGACCTTGCAGACTCTTAGAACTAAAATCACAGGCGCTGGTGGGCAATACCAGCCCAGCAGGGTCACCTGAGCCTGATCACGTCCCCCACCTCGCAGTGGAGGCGAGGTCTGAGGGTGCCAAGCCACACCCGGACAGTCAATCCCACTGGGCCCCACACATACCGCTCCCCGCCAACGGACTCGCGGGAGGGCGCAAGCACAACCCAACAACCCAGGAATCGCTCTGGGAGGCATATCCCGCTAAAGTGCATGTTGTAGTGGACAACAGTGCACAGGAGGGCGGGGGCCCACGGCGACAGCGCCCGCTCTGGTAGGCGTGTACCCTGCACTGGTGGGCGGGGCCACAGTGGCAGCACTTGCTGCCATAGATACACCTACACAGGAGGGAGGAAAGAGCTACAAACCAAACCTGAGAAGCCACCCAGATTTCCAGATGCGCAAATCACAAAGAAACATAACTCAGTTCATCAAAGGACAAGCCAACTCGCCAGCTCCAAAAAGCAGCACGACTGAAGAGGAGATGGAGAATAAAAAAGCAAATGAGGCCATGTTAACAGGAATGAGCGAAAGCGTCAGAAATGAAATCAGAAAACAATTCCAGGAGTTTAGAGCGGAAATCTGGAAGGACACCCAGGAAGCCAAAAAAGAAATGGAAGCAAAAATGGATACAATGCAAGCCTGCTTTAAAGAAATGGAAGCAAAAATGGATACAATGCAAGCTGCCTTTAAAGAAAATCTCCACATCCTGAGAATTGAAATGCATGAAAAAATAGATTTAAAATACAACTCTTTAAAGGAAGAAATTTCCATGATCAGAGCTGATATGACAACCATGAATAGCTCTCTGACATCCATAAACTCCGCAATTGAAACCATAACACAAAGAGTGGACCATATAGAATCCAGAATCTCTCGCCTGGACGATGAAGCAGCTGACAACAACCAGAAAATGACCACACTCCAAGAAAAGGTGAAGCTTCAGGGAAGATTAATCCAGGAACTAATGGACAAAGACAAGAGATATAATCTGCACATAATTGGAATAGAAGAAGGAGCCGAATATCAGAACAGAGGGCTTAATCGTGTTCTCAATAAAGTTATTGCAGAAAACTTCCCCAATCTCACACGGGACCCCATCCAGGTAACCGAAGCCTATGGGACACCTGGCAGGCCAGACCCCAGGAAAACCACCCCAAGGCACATAATATTCAAGACTACAGACCTCAAGATTAAAGAGCAAATTCTGAATTCAGCCAAAGCGAAGAAGGAAACTTTTTTCAATGGGAAGAGGATTCGAATAACATCCGACTTATCAACACAAACTTACCAAGCTCGAAGTGAGTGGAAGAACACCATCCAAGTACTCCAGAATAACAATTTACAACCTCGGATCAAATATCCAGCGAAATTGGAGTTGACATTCGAAGGGAGAACCAGATCTTTCCACACCAAAGAGGAGCTAAAGGATTATGTGAATAAAAAACCAGCCCTACAGCGAATATTAAGAGGGGAACCCCACCCAACAGAGATCGTAAAAGACACACAGACAGAAGCAGAAAGAAACTTCAATAGCCAAAGTCCAGCAGAAACACCAGCTCACTAAAGACAAGAAGAAAAAAAAAAGAGGAATAAACAGCCCAACAAGAAAATGGAAGGAGAAAAAACACCCTTATCCTTGATCTCTTTAAATATAAATGGCTTAAACTCCCCGATTAAGAGGAGCAGACTGGCAGAATGGATTCGCAAACAAAAAGTTGACATCTGCTGTCTACAAGAGACCCACCTTACAGCAAGAGACAAAAACAGGCTTCGAATGAAAGGATGGAGCAAGATCTACCAAGCAAATGCACCCACCAAAACGGCAGGTGTAGCCATTCTGATCTCAGCTGGACCTCTCTTTAAAGTCCACTCAAAAAGACAAAGAAGGACACTACATATTAATACAAGGAAAAATCCAGAATCAAGACATCACGGTGATAAATGTATACTCACCGAACAAAAGAGGCCCGACATATGTCCAGAAAATTCTCAAAGAATTACAGAGCAAGATAGACGCAAACACAATCATAGTGGGTGACTTTAATACTCCTCTCTCTCCAAGAGACAGATCCAACACTCAGAGGATTAGTAAGGGAGCTGAGGACCTAAATAACACCATTTCCCAAATGGATCTAACAGACCTATATAGAACCTTTCACCCTACAGAGACCCAATACACCTTCTTTTCAGCAGCCCATGGATCATATTCCAAAATAGACCACATCATAGCCCACACAAAGAACCTCAGCAAATACAAAAGTATTGACGTCATCCCATGTATTATATCTGATCACAGTGGATTAAAGGTAACCCTCAACAACAAAGGAAACCACAGACACTATACACACTCTTGGAGGCTAAACCCCATGCTGCTATCCAACACTTGGGCCACAGACCAAATTAAAGATGAAATCAACAAATTCATAAGCCACAATGACAAAGAAAACATATCACAAAGAAACCTATGGGACACAGCTAAGGCAGTACTGAGGGGCAAGATCATTGCACTCAGCACCCACATTAAAAGAATGGAAGCAGCGCAGGTAAATACCCTCACGATGAAACTAAAACAACTGGAGAAACAAGAAATGACAGAATCTAAAACGACTAGGAGGGGAGAGATCACAAAGATTAAAGAAGAGATAAATCTGATTGAAAATAGAAAGACCATTCAACAAATAAATAAGACTAAAAGCTGGTTCTTTGAGAAAATAAACAAAATTGACAGACCCCTTGCAAGACTCACAAAAAAAAGAAGAGACTCATATACGTAAAATCAGGGACTCCACTGGAAAAATTACAACAAGTACACACGATATTCAAACAATCATAAGGAGCTATTTCCAAAACCTCTACTCAGCAAAAAACAATAATTTTACAGAAATGGATCAATTCTTACAGAAGTACAAAGTGCCCAAACTGAACCAAGAAGAAATAAATCAACTAAATAAACCAATAACTTACGGTGAGATACAGGAGGTAATCAAGAACCTCCCTACTAAGAAAACCCCAGGCCCAGATGGATTCACCAACGAATTCTACAAAGCCTTTAGTGAGGAGCTAATACCAATACTCCTCAAACTCTTCCGCGAAATAGAAACAGAGGGAGAAATCCCAAACTCATTCTACGAAGCTAATATCATACTCATTCCCAAACCAGGCAAAGATCCAACAAAAAAAGAGAACTACAGACCAATATCACTAATGAACACAGATGCAAAGCTCCTCAATAAAATATTAGCTAACAGGATCCAGAAACTGATCAAGAAAATCATACATCATGACCAAGTAGGCTTCATCCCTCAGTCACAAGGATGGTTCAACATCCGTAAATCAATCAACATAATTCACCACATAAACAGATCTAAAATTAAGAATTACATTGTTATCTCTGTCGATGCCCAAAAAGCCTTTGACAAAATACAACATCCATACTTATTAAAGGCTCTGGAGAGAACAGGAATAGATGGAACATTCCTCAAAACAATAAAAGCCATATACAACAGACCAACTGCTAATATCATATTAAATGGAGAGAAACTTAAATCATTTCCCCTAAACTCAGGAACAAGACAAGGATGCCCACTCTCTCCACTTCTGTTCGACATAGTGCTGGAATCCCTAGCCATAGCAATAAGGCAAGAGGAGGACATCAAAGGGATCCACATCGGCAAGGAAGAAATCAAGTTATCCCTATTCACAGACGACATGATCTTATATCTGAAGGACCCAAAAAACTCAGTACCCAAACTCCTACACCTAATAAACCAATTTGGCAAAGTAGCAGGATACAAAATCAATCCACAAAAGTCAGCAGCTTTTCTGTACACTAGCAATAGACAAACAGAAAAGAAAATTATGGAAACAATTCCATTTACAGTAGCCAAAAAAAGAATAAAGTACCTAGGGATCAACTTAACCAAGGACGTGACGGACCTATTCAATGAAAACTACAAAAATCTAATAAGGGAAATCAAAGAAGACACAAGGAGATGGAAAGACCTCCCATGCTCATGGGTAGGCAGAATCAATATAGTGAAAATGGCCATATTGCCCAAATTGTTATACAAATTCAATGCAATACCTATCAAAATCCCAGCCACATTCTTCACTGAAATAGAAAAACCAATCCATAAATTCATATGGAACAGCAAAAAACCTAGAATAGCCAAAGCAATTCTAGGCAAAAAAAAATAGTGCAGGAGGTATCACCATACCAGATTTCAAGCTCTACTACAAGGCCATCATAACACAAACAGCATGGTATTGGTATAAAAACAGATCGGAAGACCAGTGGATTAGAATTGAAGACCCAGAAATAAAACCGCACTCTTAAAGCCAGCTGATATTCGACAAAGGAGCTAAAGACATACAATGGAATAAACATAGCCTCTTCAACTACTGGTGCTGGGAGAACTGGGCAGCCATATGCAGAAAACTCAAAGTAGACCCAAGCCTATCACCATGCACCAAGATCAACTCAAAATGGATCAAGGACCTCAATATCAGACCTGAATCCTTGAAACTACTGAAGGACAGAGTAGGAAAGACACTAGAACTTATAGGCACAGGAAGGAACTTCCTGAATAGAGTCCCAGGGGCACAACAAATAGGGGAAAGACTCAACAAATGGGACTGCTACAAATTAAAAAGTTTCTGCACAGCTAAGGTCATAGCCACCAAAATAGAAAGACAGCCAACGATATGGTAAAGGATATTTACCAGCATAGCAACAGACAAAGGCCTGATATCTGTCATCTACAGAGAACTCAAAAAACTAAGCCCCTCCAAGCCCAATAAACCTATTAGGAAATGGGCAAAAGAGCTAAAGAGAGACTTCACAAGAGAAGATATAAAAATGGCAAAGAAACACATGAGGAAATGCTCAACATCCCTGCTAGTAAAGGAAATGCAAATAAAAACAACCCTGAGATACCACCTCACCCCAGTTAGAATGGCCTATACTCTGAACTCAGGAAACAACAAATGCTGGAGGGGCTGTGGGGAAAGAGGAACCCTTCTCCATTGTTGGTGGGAGTGCAAATTAGTACAACCACTTTGGAGAACAGTATGGAGGTTTCTCAAAAAGCTCAATATAGACCTACCCTATGACCCAGCCATACCACTCCTAGGCATCTATCCTAAACAGCAAAACCCAAGATATCAAAAAGACATTTGTACTTCCATGTTTATCGCGGCACAATTCACAATAGCCAAAATATGGAAACAACCCAGATGCCCCTCCACAGACGAATGGATCCAAAAAATATGGTACTTATACACAATGGAATACTACATAGCGTTTAGGAATGGTGAAATATTGTTATTCGCAGGGAAATGGTCAGAACTCGAACAAATAATGTTGAGTGAGACAAGCCTAGAACACAGAAAACAAAGGGGCATGATCTCCCTGATATATGACTGTTAACAAAGGGAGACGGAGAGACAGTAGAGACCAAGTCTGTGAACACTGTATATGTGCTTGATACATTGTATATTGCATATGGGTCTACCTGACCTAGACAAGGGATGGAAAAACAGGTTGTAAGATATCACAAGAAATGTACACACTGCCCTACTATGTAACTGCACCCTCTTTGCACAACACCTTGTAAAAAAATTTATGTTCAATTAATAATAAAAAAATATATATAAAAAAAAAAGTTTTGTCTTATTCTGAGTTGACATGTTTGTAAATAGTCAATATATATCTACATACAGAAAAAAAAAATGTTTTGTCTTGGGGCTGGGGATATGGCCTAGTGGCAAGAGTGCTTCCCTCGTATACATGAGGCCCTGGGTTCAATTCCCCAGCACCACATATACAGAAAATGGCCAGAAGTGGCGCTGTGGCTCAAGTGGCAGAGTGCTAGCCTTGAGCACAAAGAAGCCAGGGACAGTGCTCAGGCCCTGAGTCCAAGCCCCAGGACTGGCCAAAAAATATATATATATTTTGTCTTAAAATTTGCATGTTGCAGGAGTAAGATTGGCAAAAATATCTCTTGCCACTGGAAAAAGTACAGCCAATGTTTATTTTGCGCGCTTTAAGATCTTTTGAATATGTATGTGTATGTGCATGTGTGAGTGTGAACATGTTCAAGACTGTTAGTATGATGTAAAATTGAGTGAGTTTAAGTTTAAATTCAAATGGTCATCAAGTTTGGGCGTTACCAAATGCTTTAAAGGATTATTGCATTGTTTTAAAGAGGAACTATAGTTAAAAAAATGTTTAACTAAAAAAAATCAGAATTAAGTGTCAGAAATTTGGATGTAAAGGTTTATCACTCTTAAAAAAATGAATGGAAAAAAATACTGCTTGGGTTTCTCAAAGACCAATAGGAAAGGAAGGAAAAACCTGGGATGGGCCTGTGTGCCTATCCATAGGAGTGAAGGGTGATCTGGCAAAAGTACAGCTTAGCCAGCCCAAGTGGTGGCACAGGCCCTGGAAGGAATCCACGTGGTGGGACAGCCATAAGGGGGCATCCATTCATGGTGGAAGAAGACAAGCCAGCACCATGACAGTTCATCAAGCTCTGAGGAGTAGGATGGAGATAGGCCGTTGTCGGGAGCTGAGCTAGCAGCTAAGCTCATCCTGACCTCTGGCTGTCGCCAAGATGTCGGGAGCCAAATTGCAGCTAGGTTCATTATCACCTCTGGCTGGGCTGTTACCGCCAGGATATGCTAGATGCAAAGATATTTGTCCACAGCCACTATCTGGAATTGCTTTGTTACCTTGTGTTTACTGTAATCAAATGTTGCAAACTTCTAAGCCTCTTTGTGTTCTGGAATTTTAACAACCCTATGCTATTCCCTGGTTCCAAAACTGCATATAAACTGGGAGTTGAGAATAAACTGTTGCTGCAGTCTTGAGTCTCAATCTCGAGATGCAGACCTCCCGTACCCCATCTTTGCCTCTTGTCTTTTTTCTCTTGTCTTGTATTTTCCTTTTCCTTAATCCTCGCCGCCCTCAGTCAGGATTCCCGTTCACTACCGGCTGGCTCGGCAGGGCCGTTCGGTAGGACAGGCCAATGGAGGCCTTACTTTTGTCTCTTTTGTTTTCAGGTGAACTTTGGAAACCTGGTGTTAAAAATGAATGATTTGACTGGAATTTCTAAAACTGCCCCTTGAGAGGTACTAAGAATTGGAAAAGTTTTTTTAAATGGTTAAAAAGTTTATCTGATGTGATTCGATTCCTGTGCTATTTTTGTAATTTGGATTTTAAAGGATATATATTAAACTAATGGGGATAGAAGTAAACTCTCATTAATTCTCTGTATGTAGGAAGAAATGGCAAAATGGATTAACATTTCTCACTAATTTATTGGAAAGCTAAATGGATTAAGTATTTCTAATATTGTAATTGTAATTCTTGCATTAAGGAAAAATTGTCATTTGAGTTCAAAGGTCTTCATGGCATGTGGTAACTGGGACTGAAGAAAAAAAAAAGGCTCTTTTAAAACAAGCAGCCCAGAGGCAAAGGGCAGCACCTGGTTTCAGAATGCCTGTAAGCTTCAGAGTTTTTCCAATGCAGATAAAAGCCAAAGTGTTAGTGTTAAAGCAGAGGTTAGTAAAAAGGCTTTGGAAATCAAGAATACATTTCTAGATAAGAAATTTGGAAGTGAAATTGTCCTAAATGATTATTGCAAAGTGAGAAAAGGAGAATTATGGCTACCAAAATGAGTGTTTAATTGCTATTCCAGTTTGTTTGTAGGTTTTTGGTAACAATTTCCAGCAGGCCCACAGAACAGGTGATTCCTACAAGTTTGTCAAGATCTAACATTGGCCTTTAATAAGTTCCAGGTAAGAGCATGCTTAAAAACTACTTCTGTGTGGACCACCTTGTTGCTTTTAATTGGAGTAAAGTGGTCTCTTGTAAGACTCATTGATCTGAAATCTGCAGTTCGAAGCCAGACCAGGCAGAGAAAGGTCCCTGTGAGAGTCTTCATCTCTAGTTGGCCAGCAGAAGTGCTGGGAACAGAGTCGTGAGTCGCTTTGAGGCTCAAAGTGGTAGGGTACTAGTCTTGAGCTGTAGAGCTGAGGGACAGCACTCAGGCCCTGAGTCCAAGTCCAGTGAAAAGTCACTCCTGGGACAAAAGTGATGGAGCATCCAGAGGCAGTAAGCCACTGCTTGGATGGCAGAGATGGTGTCAGATCCTAGAGTCACTCCTGTTTGGCCTTTCAAAAGTTAATCAAAGCCGGGAGGTCCTAGAAGAATAGTTAGTAAGCATGCCTTTCTAATGCCCATGTCTGTCTACTGGGCAGGAACTTGCCAGTCATCTGTGGTAGAGGGTAGTAAGGGTAAGTTTGTCAAATGGGAGGATAGTTTAATATCCCAACCCCCCTCATCTACTCAAAGCCCTGACTGGCAGTGAGAATTTTAAGCTGATACATCTGTTCAGGAAAGAAAGCTTGTAGATGTGAGATTGTGTCCTTATTGAGATCTGGTAAAGGCCTGCAAAGGTAATGTAGGCATTTTTTAAGTCATCAGAGATCAGTTCCCCAGCCAGTCAGGAAAAAGCTTTTACAAACTAGAATGTTAAAAGGCTATATTGCGGTAGCCCAAAAAGAAGTCTGCATAGTTAAGTTAAATGTTGAATGTAATTTCCAGTTTGGAGTAAAGCTCCTAATGGACATCTGATCCTGCAGCCCCTTGGTAAAGTAGAGGAAGGTTATAGGTTCCTGGCTAGGTAAGGTCAACGTCCCTGAGTGAGCCTGAAGAAGTTACATAAGATGGATGATCTTTGCCCATCAGCCTCCCCTTTAGGACCAAGGGACCAGAATTGTTTTTGGGAAGATGAGGCAGGTTAAACTACAGGCATGGAAAACAGAGGTAACAGTATATAGAGACTGCACTTGTGAGAAATGGTTACAGGCCAAGCCTTCTATGTTGGCTTAAAAAAAAAATCCTAGCCTTATTGGAAATACCTGATTTAAACTTATTGCCCTGGCAAAGTGACCCAAGGGCCATTGATTGCCTAAAGCTGTCTTGATTTTCAGTTATGTGCCAGCATACAAAAGCTAGTGTGCTTAAGAAGGAATTGGGAAAATACTAGGAAATTTGACTAAAGTTAGGCTTTAGGTTAACTTAGGTTAAGCTTCTCTAACCAGTCTATGGAGAAAGTTGCAGGTAACCCAGCAGAAAGTGTGACATTCTACTGGAACCACTGGGAGCCACTGCTGCCTGACACCACGATGGCCCCTGCCCATTGCCTTTGAGTGAGGATCAAGGACAGTCTTAACAGTCATCTGGAAGAATCTACATCTTCAGATGGGACTCTATCACACGCAGCTGATTTTTGCTGGAAAGTGCTTTGGATCTGCTAAAACTGAAATTTGGGGGCGGGGGACAGTCTTGAGTTGACTGAATTAACTAGCTCTATTAAGAAAATTGGATATTGTAAGAAATTTTCAAGCAGACTGGCCTGCTTCTAAATTCAAAGCATGTATGACAGGCTGGAGAGTCACTTCCAGGCAATGCCTGGGATGGGAGGTGTGTCCAAGTGTAGTGTATTAGTGTGTCCAGATGGATTAGGGTGTGACCTTGGAGAATAGAGGGACGTAACTGCCTTCAGGTGTGCCAGGTACCAAGGTAACTGGACAGAGATCTAAACTGCTGGGGGCATCTTCATGGAGCCCTCCTGGGGGTGGACCTTACAGATGACACTGGCCATCCTTAGGCACTTAGAGGCACTGGAAACTGGAGAAATCCACTCTAAAATAGTAACTCATAGTTGGCTCTGGTCTGGCTTCTTAGGAGCAGCAGTCTCATCGGACTGACCCTTGCCCCACCTTTGTTTTCTGTGGGTGGAGTCACAGTAAATTGCCTTGATGTAAAACTATGTTTATCTGTACCTGCATCTGCAGGGCTAAGGGACTTGTGTGATGTCATCTACATGTTATTCCTAACTAGCAATTGCATTTTTTATGAGCTTTTATTCCCCCCCCCCTCAGAGCCCTATAGCAAGCCTACCAAGAGATCTGCCCAAACTAAAGGCCCTTTATGAGACTGGACCTCCTCCTGAGCCACATCCGCTACCGAGTAAAGCGCCACCGACAATTTATGGTATTGCAGGCACAATACCAACCTGTCCCTACTGAATCTCAGTCAGAATCAAACTAATAAGCAAGGAGAACCATGATTGGTTCTCCAGTTACCTATCAGAAGTGGGGAATGAAGAGTTAAAGTAAACCCCATTTTCAGGCAGCCCCCATTTTGTTGTCTGTTTAAACTATGAGTAACCCAGGCCACCAATTATCCCAGCTAGCAGGACAAGGTTATTAGGGCCCAAGTGGTCAGGAAACTCCCTGCTTAACTCTAACCACCTGGGAATGCTTAACTCTAACCACCCCAGAATGCCTCGAGCCCTGAGCCAATCAGATTTGTATCCGTATCCTAATTTTGCTTGAACACCTGATTGCTGTAACTTGTTTTGCCTTTATAAACTCTGTGAAATCTCAGCTCGGGGCCTTCCTCCTAACCTCCGCTGTGTCGGGGGGTAGGATGAGGCCTGATCTGCAGCTCGCCTGAATAAAGCCTTGCTTTTGCATTTCAGAACGTCTGGCTCTCAGTGGTCTTCTTGGTGGTCTCATGACTTGGGCATAACAGGAACCAATCTCTAGGATTGAAGTATTGTTTGCTTTCCGGTGTTCTCTTCTTCCTTTCTCAGCTTGCTTTTGTATATTTTTCCTCTCAGGAGAATGAACATATTCTTTTCTTCACTAAATTCAATGCAAGCAAGCTCCTAACCAGACCCATCTATGCATTTCCTTGTGAAGTATAGTTTTTGCAAAGAACCTGCTAAGCCAGAGCTCTAGCACACCTTCCACCCTCAACCTTACTCCCCCACTCCCACCCCCACTCATACACAATATCTGAGCATTCTCCCTTCTCTGATCAAGTTTGTAATATTTTACATCCTTCCAGGGATGTTTAATCCCCCTGGCCTGTCTCTAGAATCCTTCTATTTCTGATATTTCCTTGTAGTAATTTTCCAGCCATTGCCTACACACACACACACACACACACACACACACACACACTTCTTTTTGCCCATAAACTCCCATTTGCCTACCCTATATTTGAAATTCAGTCCAAACTCTTTCCTCTACTGCAGAATCCCATTTCAGTTGTTATGTTGATCCTGATGATCCTTATCCTAATTAAACACTTCCTTACCACTCATTAACAAGCATTATTGAATAACTGCAATGGTGGGCAGAGTTTTGCTAGAGAATTAATTGTGTGTGTGTGTGTGTGTTTGTCCTGGCACTTGAGCTCAGGGCCTGGATGCTGTCTCCAAACTCTTGTGCTCAAGGCTAGCACTCTACTACTTGAGCCACAGCTCTACTTTGAGATTTTTGGTGTTTAATTAGAGATAGTCTCATGGACTTTTCCGTCTGAGCAAAGTGTTAACTATCATTCTCATATCTCAGCCTTCTGAGAAACTAGGATTCCAAGTGTAAGCTACTGGTGCCAGGAAGGGGAATAATTTTCTTTAACAGAATAAAGGGAGCTGGAGCTGAATCCTGGTGGCTCATAACAGAAATCCTACTCGGATGCTGAGATCTCAGGGTTGAGGTTCGAAGCCAGCCTGAGCAGGAAAATCTATGAGACTTTTATCTCCAATAAACTACTCAGAAAAAGCTGGAACTAGTGTTATGGATCAAGTGGTAGAGTACTAGCCTTGAGCAAATTAAGCCCAAGGACAGAACCCAGGCTCTGAGTTCAAGCCCCAGGACCAGCAAAAAGAAGAGAAAAAAAAGAATATAGGGAGATGGGAGCAGAGTATCGAACCTACCTTAACAAATATTCTTTCCAGTCTTTCGGCTTTGTCTTTTTTTTATTTGTTTTTTTTTTGTTTTTTTTTTTTTTTTTTGCCAGTCCTGGGGCATGGACTCTGGGCCTGAGCAATGTCCCTGGCTTCTTTTTGCTCAAGGTTAACACTCTACCACTTGAGCCACAGTGCCACTTGCGGCTTTTTCTATATATGTGGTGCTGAGGAATCGAACCCAGGGCTTCGTGTATATGAGGTGAGCACTTTACCACTGGGCCATATTCCCAGCCCCAGCTTTGTCTTTTAGTGTAAAATTCTGAACATATAAGGCAAAAAGGCAAACAAAAACAGTAAGTTACTGTCTTGGTTCCCTAATTCTACTGTGATGGTTTTATCCTTGTGACAATGGTGGCTTGATTAACCCCTTAGATGTACTGGAGAGGAATTAAGGGAACAAAACAAAAATAGAAAGAAAACACAGCCTTTAATAATTCAGTGTCAAAGATAACCGAATAATTATCAATGGATTTATTAAAATAATACTTATGAGAAATAGCATTTAGCAATATATTTAAGTAATCATTGTGAAATGAATTGTAAAATTAATATATATTCTAGATTCCTTTAGATTCTAACAATTTTTAACCTTTTATATTTTGTCCAGACCAAAATTTGAACTCAGGATCTTGTACTTATTGCCTGACACTCTAGCATTTGAGCCATACCTCCAGCCAGGCTTTCTGATGGTTATTTTGGAGATGAAGTCTCAATAGGTTTCTCTGCCTACACTGACTTCAAACCTCAATCCACAGATCTCAGATCACTGAATAGCTAGGATTGCAGGCATGAGCCACAGGCCCCCTGCTTACCTTACTTCTCTGCTTATCTTATTTTTTTTGGGGGGGGGGAGGGAGGGAGCTCCTGGTTCTGGATCTTGAACTCAGGACCTGGGCACTGTTCCTGAGCTTTTTTGCTCAAGGCTAGTACTCTGCCACTTGAACCATGGGTCCATTTCTGCTCTTCTGGTAGTTAATAGGAGATAAAAGTCTCACAAACTTTCCTGCCCAGGCTGGCTTTGAAACACCATCCTCAAATCTCAGCCTCCTGAGTAGCTAGGATTACAGGTATAAGCCAATAATACCCATCTTAATTTGCTTTTTTCTTCCAGTCCTGAAGCTTGAACTCAGGACTCAGGCTATGTCCCTGAGCTTCTTTTACTAACAGCTAGTACTCTACAACTTGAGCCAGAGCGCCACTTCCAGCTTTTTCTGTTTATGTGGTGCTGAGGAATCGAACCCAGGGCTTCATGCTTGCAAGGCAAGCATTCTGCCACTAAGCCATATTCCCAGCCCCTAATTTGCTTTTTGTTTTGTTTTTGTTTCCAGTCCTGGGGCATGGACTCAGGGTCTGAGCACTGTCCCTGGCTTCTTTTTGCTCAAGGCTAGCACTTTACCTCTTGAGCCACAGCACCACTTCCAGCTTTTTCTATATATGTGGTGCGAGGAATCAAACCCAGGGCTTCAAGTATATGAGATGAGCACTTTACCACTAGGCCATATTCCCAGCCCCTAATTTGCTTTTTTTTTAATTAAATTTTATTGATAAGGTGATGTACAGAGAGGGTACAGTTACATAAGTTAGTGAGTACATTTCTTGTCATATTTGTTACACCCTCCTTCATTTTTCTTTCCCTTCCCCAGTTCAGATAAGCATATATACAATATCCAGTGTACCAGAATCATATACAGTGACCACAGGGGGTACGTCAAGGAAATTCACCTAGTACATTAAACATAATGACAACAGTAAAATCCTTCTGTTTCCATCTCTTGGAGTTCATTTTGCTTTTTTTAAAAGAGAAAATCCATTAGCAATTTTTTCTGTTAGGTGAAATTTTGATCATTTGATTGTTGTGAAAAGCTGTGCTTTGCTTTCAGCAAAGGTGACATTTTGCCCCTAATCAAGTAAAAAAAAAGAATGTGAAAGAAGCTGGTACCTTGGTGTTGAAAAACAGAAACCATACATCTTTGACAAAGATTTTACTGGCAGCCATTGATGAAAGGGGTGACTTCAAGCAGCCAGTTTATATTCCCTTGCTAATTCTTCATCACTATAATACTATGAATGGTAAATAAAAGAAATTGTATGAATGAGAGTTTTCTATATACACAAAGGGCTGGAAGAAAGCAAATTTAGCTAAAGATATGTTACCAGGATTTTTGTGCAGACGTGATTTATCTTATATTCTTCTCTCAATATTTTCTACATTCTTATCATTTTGAATCAACTATGTTGCAAGAAGAATTTATTACATCTATTGTGCTCCCATTAATATTTTTTTAAATTAGTATTGTATTACTTTTTCATTTCATCTCACAGCTGTTGTTTTCCAAGCAATGATTCTTAACATAAGGCTTGGATCAATACACATTTAACAAGTAATAAACAGTTTATCATCAGTCAAAGCCTGCAAGGACCTAACATAGAGCATAGTGAATTTGACTTTAAATTTATTTTTATGTTGTATTTTGTAAAATTTCTCTTTAGAGTTTGGCTTATTTTACTGAGAAAATGATGCAGTACTAATAATAATTGTCTGAAAGATTTAAAGAGGTCTAATTCACAAAAAATATTATTTGCTGCACATCACTAGAACATGAATGTTTATAACCCTTTTCTTCCATATACCCTCTACCTCTGATATCTTTTTTTTTTCTTTTGCCAGTCCTGGGGCTTGGACCCAGGGTCTGAGCACTGTCCCTAGCTTCTTTTTGCTCAAGGCTAGCACTCTGCCACTTGAGCCACAGCGCCACTTCTGGCCATTTTCTATATATGTGGTGCTGGGGAACCGAACCCAGGGCTTCATGCATGGTAGGAAAGCACTCTACCACTAAGCCACATTCCCTGTCCCTCTACCTCTGATATCATAATACTACAGGGTGTTTTTTTGTTTTGATTTGTTTTGTTTTTTTGAGGTGCTGACTGAGGGGCTAGATGCTGTTCCTGAGCTGTTTTGCTCAAGGCGAGTGTTCTACAACTTCAGCTACAGCTCCACTTCCGGCTATCTATCATCTGTCTATCTATTACCAGTCCTGGAGCTTGGGACTTAGGGCCTGAGCACTATCCCTGGCTTCTTTTTGCTCAAGACTAGCACTCTAGGGGCTGGGGATATGGTCTAGTGGCAAGAGTGCTTGCCTTGCATAAATGAAGCCCTGGATTCAATTCCCCAGCACCACATAGAGGAGATGGGATTTGGTCTTTTTGATTAATTTCCTAGAAGCAATCAACTCGTTTATTGGCAGAACAAGAAAATAAAGGCTTATTACTAAGAGAAAAAAAAAAGACTAGCACTCTACTTCTTGAACCACAGTGTCACTTCCAGCTTATTCTGTATAAGTGGTGCTGAGGAATCAAACCCAGGGTTCCATGCATGCTAGGCAAGCACTCTACATTAGGTCACATTCCCAGCCCTCTTCCATTATTTTCTGAGTAGTTTATTGGAGATAAGAGTCTCATGGACTTTGCTTCTGAAGCTGGCTTCAAACCTTGATCTTCAGATCTCAGCCTCCAAAGTAGCTAGGATTACAGGTGTGAGAGACAGGCTCCAGGCTTTTGAGATAACTTTTGTTTGTGTGCTTTTTACATAGCTCTTCACTAAAAAGAAAAAGGGTCAGATGGGACAATTTTCTTTCTAAGAAAGCAGTATCAGACTGATATTGTCAGAAAAAATGCTACATGAAATGTAAACATGTCCTTTCTCCTCTCCTCATCCTCATTTCTCCTCTTCCTCCTCCTCCTTTTTCTCCTCCACTTCCTCCTCCTCCTTTTTTTTGGAAGTTGCTTTTGGCAACCTGATTACAATAAATACATCCAAGATGCTAGCTAGGCATTCACACACACAGTGAGACTAAAGGAGGCTCCTCTTAGGTGAGGATCACAAAGGCTCAATGCCTATATGCATCTAATCATACAAAATAATATTTATCAAAATGAATTCTAGAAAATAGAAACAAGGTTATTTTCTTGTTTTTTATTTTTGTCAAGTTTTCTTGTCTATCTGTCTTTAGGAGAAGGGAATGCACAGGAATGGAAGGACAAAGGGTGAACAAATGTAGCAGAGGTACTCACTAAACACTATGCTGAAAATGAACTATACAACTTGTGGGTGGATATGAGAGGGGGAAAAATGGGAGTGAGGGAAGGGGACAACATTGTTCAAAAAGAAATATACTCATTACATGACTTATGTAACTGTAACCTCTCTGGATATCATCTTTATAATAACAAAAACATTTGTTTAAATCTGCTTCCAATTTTTTAAAAAATAAATGAATGCATCCAAGTCCAAAAACTAAAATGAGAAGTTGAAACGTGTAGTTGAAGTTATTAAAGAAGTTGCAACATCTGAATTAGAATACTATTCATCATATTAGAAGCAGAAAGGGAAGTAGTAAAAATTATGAAAACTAAAAAATATAGCTGGGGGGGGGGGGAGAGGGGAGTGAGCGAGGAGGTAACAAACAGTACAAGAAATGTACCCAAGGGGGCTGGGGATATGGCCTAGTGGCAAGAGTGCCTGCCTCGGATACATGAGGCCCTAGGTTCGATTCCCCAGCACCACATATACAGAAAACGGCCAGAAGCGGTGCTGTGGCTCAAGCGGCAGAGTGCTAGCCTTGAGCGGGAAGAAGCCAGGGACAGTGCTCAGACCCTGAGTCCAAGGCCCAGGACTGGCAAAAAAAAAAAAAAAAAAGAAATGTACCCAAGGCCTAACATATGAAACTGTAACCTCTCTGTACATCACTTTGACAATAAGTAAGATAAAAGGAAAAAAATATAGCTGAGAATAAGCCCATATCAGAGTCTGGTTACTAATTAGAGGTCTTGGGAAAGAAAGCCAGACCATTGCAGGTGTAGAATATTTAGAGATGATAGAAATGAGCTACTGCCAGGTCAGGAGGCAAACTTTCATCCATTAGTTTACATGTGTGAAGGTGCCTGGCAGTGCCTGCTCTCCATGTATGGTGTCATACTTAGGAGCTGGACAATACCTTGTCTAGCCCATCCTACTTACTTGTGTTCTGTCCACCCCCTGCAGGTTTCTCTTACCTGCCAAGAGGGGTTTCATAATTGAATTTCCCAAAGAATAGTAATCATATATATTGACATGGCACTCTAATAATAAGGATAGAAGCATGTTCATTTGACTTAAGAAAAACTCAATGTAATTATTTTTACTAACTATCCTCACTGAATTCACTATTGTCTGGAATGTCAGATTGGATGTATATGCACATATAAAGAAAACTTCCCAAGGATTGCTTTGATAATAAAGGAATTTTTAAAAAAACAGACTAATATTTTTAATACTTCTGAGTATGAAACAAGTGTTATATCATTGTAATTATTTTCAACATGCCATGTGAAACCGTACCTTTTTGTTGTTGTTGTTTCTGTGGTTGTACCTCTGCTATCACTGTATCTCATCTGAGTACCCTGGATACTGTATATATGTGTATTAGACCTAGGGAAAGGAAAGGGAATATCAAAATTGAGAGACAAAGGATAAAAAGACAAATGCAATACTTAGAAAACCATTTGGTATAAACCAACTGTACAACTCATGGGAGGAGAGGAAAAGGGGGAGGGAGAGACGGGATAAATGAGGGAGGAGGTAACAAGTTGAGCAAGAAATGTACTCACTGCCTTACATATGAAACTGTAACCCCTCTGTACTTCACTTTGACAATAAAGTAAAAAAAAAATACTGGGTGTGAATTCAGGATTTCATGCTGTCTAGCCTGGTACTCAACTTCTTCAGCAATCCATGCCTCTATTGCCTAATTTATTTTTTTATTTTTATTTATTTATTTTTTTATTTTTTGCTACTGCTGGGGCTTGGGACTGGGACCTGATCACTGTCCCTGGCTTCTTTATGCTCAAGGCTTACACTCTACCACTTGAGCCACAGCGCCACTTCTGACTTTTTCTATGTATGTGGTGCTGAGGAATCGAACACAGGGCTTCATGTATACAAGGCAAGCACTCTACCACTAGGCCATATTCCCAGCCCCTGCCTAATTTTTTATACAAATAAAAATGTACGCAGTAGCTTCCACAGGGCAGCTCCTGCAATCTGTGGCCCAAGCACAGAGGTACCACTTAGGAGATGACCACAGGGACTGAGGTCATGACATTCCACATTGTGAAGCTGCCACTGAGCGTTCAGGGACAAAATAGATACTTTAATTCAGGAAAGCTGATTTTGGCTAGAAATTTTGGTATGGGCCATTTTGTGCAATGAGAACTCAAGTTAGAGCAAATGCAGCCCTCAGGGGTGGTGCTGGGTCTCCAGGCTCACTGTCACCACTTTCCCAAGTTTGGAAGACGCAATAACCATCTGTGCCTTTTTGGCTATTTCCTTATCGATGTTACATTTTTTAAAGTTCCTTTCCCTTCTTCCTGTTCAGATTGACAGCTTCTGTTTAAATAAATCCTGAAGTTCACATACATCAAAAAATAATAATAAAATAAAAATGTAATAGCCAGCAAGAAGTTGGGAATTGTATAAAATTAACTATAAACTCTTTGGGCTCAAGATCTCATTTTTTGATCATGTTAATGACACAAACTTTCAGAGAGGTACCTTCTCCTCCATCCTGATCTTGCATAAATAAATGAGAGGTTTTTTAAAGGCTAAAAAGCAACAAGGGTATAATAGTCACTTAAGATTTGCAATGTGTTGGCCTGGGAATATGGCCTAGTGGCAAGAGTGCTTGCCTCGTATACATGAAAACCTAGGTTCAATTCCTCAGCACCACATGTATAGAAAAGGCTAGAAGTGGCACTGTGGCTCAAGTTGACAGAGTGCTGGCATTGAGCAAAAAAGAAGCCAAGGAGAGTGCTCAGGCCCTGAGTTCAAGCTCCAAGTCCGGCAAAAAAAAAAAAAAACAGATTTGCAATTTGTGAGAAGTCAGAGCCTCAGGTCAGGGCCAGAGACCTTCTCCCCTCCTCCCCTCCTCCCTCTCTTCTGTCTCCTCCCCCTCCTCTTCCTCTTCCCCCTCTTCCTCTTCCTCCTCCCCCTTTCTCCTTCTCCTCCTTTAAAAAATGTTTTTATTATTACATAAGTCATGTAAAGAATGCATTTCTTTTGGGGCAATGTCACCCCTTCCCTTGCTTTCTCCCTTCCTCTCCTGTTCCCACCCACAAGTTATCTAATTCATTTTCAACATGGTGTCTAGTGAGTACCACTGCTGCATTTGTTCACTGTTTGTCCCTCCTTTTTCTTGTTCTAGTAAGAGGGTTTGAAGTCAAAGCCTTGCCCTCTTGCTTAGCTTTCTTCTGCTTAAGGTGGTATTATACCACTTGAGGCATGCCTCCAATTCAGCCCTTTTCTGGTTAATTGTAGGTAAGAGTTTTTCAGATTTGTCATTCCAGGATGGCTTCAAGCCAAGATCATCATATTGTCCTCAGATCTCAGCCTCTTGAGTAGCTAGGATTACAGGCAGGAGCCATTGGTGCCTAGGTAATCAGAAACTTCTTGACTTCCTTGTGGCTAATGTGTTTGGTAGAATATGCTACAACTCCAATATATGGTACTCTATCAAAAATAAGAATCTGAATTAGGGTAACAATTGTTACTCAAATGCTTAATTAGTATTCCTTTAGAATAGGGTGCTTTTCCAGAACTTTACATGTATACAAGGGAAAACAGCTTTTCTGAATAAGAATAAGGTCGATTCTTACCAGATCAATACCTTGTTTTCAAGGGGCCAGATTCTCATTCTATGTAACTATGAAAAATCAAATTACACAGAAAGGCAGTCTTCTCCAGGGGAAACTGCTTACACATGTGAACTTTCTAATACCACTGGTGAAACTGAAATTCAACATCCAGTTAAGTTGGCTGAGTGCAATATACTTTAGTGGGCATGCCCATCATTCATGTAAATTTTATTTTAGTAAAGACAAACAAAGCACAAACAGTATGATTAAAAGGCTTCCTTGGTCTCCCAGTAGATGCCAGTGAACAAATGCAGAAATGACCTCCTGCACAAGAATCGCTTGTCTTGTCTATGTAATGTTCCATCCTTTACCTCAAGCAATAACATAATGGCAGCTGCTTTGATACATTATTTGATACCTCAAACTACTCTTAATTTTCTAACATCTACCTTAAACATATTCATTTTCAAGTTGTTGCCTCTGAAGTTAACGAGTATTGTCCTCCCTTTTCTGACATCACAGGCTTCTTTCAGTTTCCTAGGATGGCTTTACCAAATTTCTCTAAATGTGATGACTTAAAACAATACAAATTTATGCCATGCCACATGTCTTCTTCTCTGAGTCCTATATCCTGTCTCCTGGCCCATCTCCGGTCACCCTGGTGTCCCAAGTCAGTCCATTGGAGCTGAATCAGTTTATTGGTATTGTTTTGTTCTATCTTTCCTCTCTGGCCTGTTTCCTGAGAGTGTTAAGGGTATTTGTAGTCTGCAGGCCTTTGTAACAACTGGCTGACTGCAGACTGCTAATGCTCTAATAAAGACACCAAGATTCAATCCTTCAAAAAAAACAATGCAGGGCATGGGAATATGGCCTAGTGGTAGAGTGTTCGCCTCGTGTACACGAAGCCCTGGGTTCGATTCCTCAGCACCACATATATAGAAAAGGCCAGAAGTGGTGATGTGTCTCAAGTAGTAGAATGCTAGCCTTGAGCAAAAAGAAGCCAGGGATAGTGCTCAGGCCCTGAGTTCAAGCCCCAGGACTGGCAAAAAACAAAACAAGCAAAAAAAAAAATGCGAATTTATCTATCTTTTAGTTTGTGAGGCCAGATGTGCTGAATGGAGCCAGGTACAGTGGCTCACATCTTTAATCATAGCTACTCTGGAGGCTGAGAGTGGAAGAACCACATATGGAGGCCAGCCCAGACAGAATGCTTTCAAGAACCTCACCTCAGCTGATAAAAATCTGGACACCGTGGTACTTATCTGTTGTTCCTGCTACATGAGCAGTGCAAACAGAAAGATTACAGTCTAGGCTGGCCATGACATAAATATGTTCCTCAGCAGGGAGCAAGCGCAAGGTCCTGGGTTCAAACATCAGAATTTTAAAAATAAAAAAAAGAAAAGAAAAGAAAACCCCAAATGAATTTCATTGTACTGAAATCAAGGTGATGCCCATGCTGAAGTCCCTCTGCTGGGTCTAGGAAAGTGTCTACCTGTGCATTTTCATTGCTAGAGGCAGCTACAGCCCTTGGCTTGTGGTCCTTTTCATCTTCAGAGCCAGCAATGCCTGTCAAGTCATTTTCAAATAAGATCACTCTGACCTCGGCTATAGCCTATCTCTTCCACGTTTGAAGGATCCTGTGATCACATTTTGTGCCTATCAGATTCCTGAATAACTACATTTGATTAGTAATCCTAGTTTTATCTGCAATTGTAGGTGTTTTTTTCTTGCCATATATCCTAAAACATTTGCAAATTCTGAGGACCAGGATATAGACTATTTTGGAAGACCTTGTTTTGTGACCAGTACAGTACTTTAGTTTTTATTGCAATTTATCATATCCTCCCATACTCATTTGTAGATCTTGTAGTTGAAAATCTGTTATGAGTTTGAGGATATTCTTTTTTTTTCAGCCATAGAGCTTGAATTTAGGTCCTGGGTGCTGTTCTTGGGCTCTTTTTGCTTAAGGCTAGTGCTCTACCACTTTAAGCCAGAACTCCACTTCTAGTTTTTAAGTGGTTAATTGGCGATAAGAGTCTCACAGGGACTTTTTCTGTCAGGGCTGGCTTTGAACCACAATCTTCAGATCTCAGCCTGAATAGCTAAGATTAACAAGCATGAGCCACCAGCACCTGGCTTGATGATATTCTTAAAAAAATATATCGTGGGTCTGGGAATATGGCCTAGTAGTAAAGTGCTCACCTCGTATACATAAAGCCCTGGGTTTGATTCCTCAGCACCACATATATAGAAAAAGCCAGAAGTGGCACTGTGGCTCAAGTGGTAGCGTACTAGCCTTGAGCAAAAAGAAGCCAGGGACAAGACAGTGCTCAGGCCCTGAGTTCAAGCCCAAGGACT